>NC_051186.1:35223918-35366800 GCF_013339695.2 Rhipicephalus sanguineus | reverse complement strand
GCGCTGCTCTCGCTCTACCAAGGCACGGCATTCGCCCGTAGAAATCGCGTCCTTTCTGCAACGCATATTGCAGCAGTTAGTCGGTGCTCTCGCAGTTGAAGCAGTCGGCGGCAGAGAAATCCCGTTGGTGCACGTGGAAGCTGCACTACTCCGATGAGCCGGCGCACGCTAACACGAAGCCAAAGGCAAAGAACGTAACTGCGTCAATGGTGCCTCGGCGACGCCAGCGCGGCCAGTCTACCTCTCTGTGGCGGTATTTTATAAGCATTCCTAAAACGGACGGAGGCGGTCCGTCCGTTTGGGTCGCACGTGACTAGTCAATGTGAGCACGCGATTCGTCGCGGCGCTCATCACGGCTCACATTGACCAATCGCGTGCGACTCAAACGGACGGACCGCCTCCGTCCGTTTTAGGAATGCTTACAAAATACCGCCACTGGTACCGAGACACTTTAACCATGACCTCCGATATCGTGTGCAATCTCGGAGTAAGCGCGAGTAAGTTTCAATCGTGAAGCATTACTTCTTTTCACATCTCACAGACGGCGGCACCGCCGCGCTCCGCCCGCCGCGGAAGAGAATGTGTGAAAGATATAAGGCGTGTTCGCGCCGCGTTTAGTATATCTCGAGTTAGCTCGGTCGGTAGGAAGTCGGGCGCTTTCCGTCTCGGCCACAACGTCGTGGGTTCGATTCCCAGCGGAGTATTGGTTTTTTTCTTTCTCATCCGTTGGCGTCCATTTTATCAACGTCACATTCGTGACGGATGTACTTGGTGGACCCCGGCATAAAACACTTTCGTGTTAAAAAATGGGTGTAAAAGCCTAAATTTAAAATAGCTTCTTATCAGACCAGTCTATTTGACCTCTTTGATTTTTAAGGAATAGAAAAGTTCCCCTTAAGCATAAAAATGCGTCCTACGTACAAGAAGCAATGAAATACTGTTTGAAACATTGATCTTGCTCTAATACTGTGTGCCATCACAGCGGTAGCAAACGAGTTATGTTAACTGCGGCCACCAGGGTGTACAAATGCATGTTCAAGCAGCTCGTGCGGTATGCAGAAGTTCGAAGGCTGCGCAAAACATAATGAACTCGCGTTGTCATCGTGCAAAGGTCTCGACTATCAGAAGCGCTGTAGTAACTGCACTGTACAACCATACATTCCATTGTTTTGTATAATTATGGGGAATATTAAGAAAAAACGCCAGGTCTATGCGGAAAGCGCAGCACAGTCAGAGCTAAAGCTCAAAGAGCAGCATTTCTAGAGCCCGTTATAAACCCTCTTGTGGCTACTAATACAAGTATACTAGCAACGTACCGACTACGCCACAAATCATAATTTTTCTGAAGTTGTGAAGCACCCACCATGACATTATTCGTCATTCTGCGGAGAAGCGAGGTACCATCTGTAAGGCAATACGTGCACTTTGTTGATGCGACGATTGATGACGATGAAAAATTATGGCTGAGCCCTTTGTAATGTGTTACAAAGGGTATGTAATTACAAAGGCTACCCACTAGTTACGTAATTCGCATTGTGTGACGCCCGGTCGTTATTTAACTTTCCGACCACGCCTTATAACATACGTTAACGTGAGAAAGAGAGAGAGAGAGGGAATTAACTTTGTTGAGACCCCGTGGAAATGGATCATGAGAGCCTTATGGGCTTCTTAGGCAGCCAATAGACGTGCACTTGCAAGGAACCCACTACGCTATAAATCATCATAATTTTTGTGATCTGGGCAAGCAGCCACTGTGCAATTTTTCGTCATTCTGCGTAGAACTGTGATACCCGTTAAGCACCTGTAGGGCATTATGTTCACTTTGTTGAATAGAGTAGAGTAAACTAGATCCTATAAACTCTGGCACACACCCACGCTGGGGGATTGGCCAAGAACCGGGTAGTTTTTAAAACATAATTCTTAAATTAAAGCTTAACTTTTTTCCCAATTTAAGATGATAGAAGTAAAAATGAAACAAACAATATTAAGAATAGAATAATAGAATATAATATAAGCAATAAAGCGGAGAATTTGAATAATGCTCTGGTAGAGGACGATGAAGAATTATGGCAGAGCCCTATGTAATGGGTTGGAAGCATTTAACAACCCACTCGTTCTGCATTTCGCATTGTGTGACGAGTGGTTACAGAATTCGCGTTGTGTGACGCCTGGTTGTTATTTCACTCTTCTACCACACTACACAACATATGTTAATGTGGTTCCTTCCCGACATGAAGCCTCTATAGGCTTCATGTCGCAAAGCAGCTTCAAGCACCGGCATGCATTTCATGCGTATGGCTCTCCATCTAAAGGACATTTACGAAGAACTTGACATCACACCAGACTGGCACCCCATCTTGATGAGGTGTTCATCCTTACCAGCCTCCACGTGTAACAAGCTTTGAAGAGTGACTTTTCCTGCTTCTCTGGACTTGCACAGTATATATGCATGTAAGCTTTTGAATGCTTGTGCAGTGCTTGTGCGATTATTGTCGCTAAGTGAATGCATCACTACGTCATAGCGTTTGTGATAATTTCAAATACGCATTATAATAAATACCATGAAAGAAAAAAAAAAAAACCGGCATGGCTCTGAGGTTGAATACTGGGCTCCCACACAGAGGGCACAGGTTCGAACCTCGTTCTATCCCTGATATTTTTTCTTATTTAGTTTTTTTTTATTTCGCGAGATAGTGGTTACGGACGTCGGCGGCGGCGGCGGCGGACAACTACGGCGCCAAAAACGGCCCTTGTTGTGATCTCATAACAGCTTTCGCTGTAAAACACAGCTCAACCTGAGTAACTGGCCTTTCAGCTGATAGGCAATGCTGCTATCAGCAGCTCGGAGCTTTTTAAGAATAATATGCATAAAAAATTACCTTTTAAAGATTTCAATAACTATGCGTCGGACATATAATTTCAAGTTTGGAGTTGAGCGCTAAAGTTATGCCTAAGAGAAGTGTTTCTTTTTTTTTTCAAAACCAGCACCACATTCGAGACATGCGACCTTTAAATATGCTACAAAATAGAAAGGCGTTCTAGTGAACAGTTTCCCTAAAGTGTGATCCTAACAGTTCAAGACAATCTTTGCAGCACCGGCGTACATGCAACAGGCTTAAAAGGATAGTTCGAGAGTGGTGCTTTAGGCTTAGAATATTTGTTAAGCAGACACCATTAAATTATTCTTAAGCTTCAGTTTTTAAATTGCCAAAGTCCTTAAGTAAAAAATACAGCGAACTCCTTGCTCAGGTCTGCTACGCTGCTGATGTCATGTAGCTTATCGGCAAAAAACAAGGAGCCTATTTGCGAGAGTTTTCATGAGTGCCACATTTAAGTATTTTGTTAAGAAAGAAGCTCAGGAGAAGCTGAAAGCTTGAAGAAATGAAAAATTCTTCCACACGGGTGTCGCTGTAGCCAATGATTTGACAAGCGGTCATGTCTTCTTCAACCTTGAAGACAGCCTTGCTACAGCCTTGCAGAAGACAAAAACGTTCGTTCAAGCGAATTAACATGTCCTTGTATATGGTAAAGCCGTATGACAGCCTATATTCTTTTAGCAAAAGCTGCATGCATAAAGTTATGCAATGTGCACCGCCTTTGTCACCATTGAAGTAGCAAGCGCACAGTAACGAGAGCGGCAGTTTGAAGTTTCCCTCGCTAACATTCATTAGACGGGGCTATGGGCATAGGCAATTAGACACTAGGCACACAAGCAGGAATGGATGCGCTGGCTTGCTGGATATCTCCTCCAGATGTTGCACAATTAGAAGGATCCCGCGCCAGTAGCAAGTATATGGCACCTTGCATGAAAATATCAAGCGCGAATTAAGTTGTCGCCAAAGAAATCTTCAATAAAGAAAAACGGACCGGTAACTTTGAAGCACTGAGTAAACCAAGGAAAATAGCGCAATTCATAAGCATTTGGTCATCATATTTTCAAATCTCACGACTATTACTATGAACTTTCAAGAAACCTGGAGAGATTTAAATTATTGTTGGTAACTGCAAAATGTTGCAACAATATGAAATTAAGCAGAGTAAAAGCGTCTTCCTTGAAAAACTTCGGTCACCCATGCCTATCAACGAAAAAGGCCTCCTTTATCAACTTGCTCATGCGCGATGCAACGTCCTCGAGGAAATATAAGTGTAAGGGGCACAATTAAATGCGTTAAAGGTCAGTATGAGCAAATGTCACGGGCTGGCAGCGATAAGAAAAGTCACCAATAAACTTGAGTGCTGAGCTCCTATCGCAATACCTTAGCATGCAGATAAGAAACATTGCAGTTCTAGATAAATTCTGTTGACGATGAACGGTCAGGAAATACGCACTTACCTTAGTAATGTGCCATGACGTCTGAAGGTATCAATGCATAGTTGCTGCAATCTTCCCTGCTGATAAACATTATATAAGAACGAGAGAACATTGGAATGGAAGCATCCCATCGAGCCTGCCAATTGCTGCACACATCAGAGCGTTGCAGCCGACTTTTCTCGAAGCAAAGGGTAAGTCTAAAAGTCTTCTTTTCGTATTATGTGCTTCTTAGTTTTACGTTTACTTGGTTGTAATTTCTGGCTTCGTTGCTGATGGATTAACTGCTTTATATCTGCGAAATGTATGATAGGTTTAAAAATTGTGTTGGAGCATCGGGAACACATTTTCCATCCTCGCGCTCTATATTTTTTGCTTAACAATTTTCACTACGTGTTACCCTAGTAAATAGTAAAGCTAGTAAATCAGCCACTTTGATACACTGATCGAGGAAGTATTAGTTTCACTACAAGGTCTATGGGACGGGCTAAAATCTACAGCAAGCTCGGTTGATTAATTCCCCATCACGTTTGTGACGTGCCGTTGTGGCCGTCGGTATCTATGGGTTCCGAGGCGGCGTAAGAAAGACGACCGAACACATTGGAGACCAGGAAGGGACTGCCAGACCCTTTTCTTTATTATTCGAATCTCCCCGAGCGCGCGCGAGCTTGGCGCCGATCTTCCTCGTTTTCTTCGCGCGAAGGCGCGAGACACAAACCGAGCGTCGTCTGCTATCGCTCGTGACATGCCCGGTTTTTGAAACTAGTCGTCCCGACGTAATACATCGCGTAACACAAACAGAATTGGTGAAACAGAACTAAACTAACCTAAACAGTCTGATTTATAAATATTTACAAAAGTCAATCAAAGTCTTTCCACTTTCACGCACGCAAAAGTATACACAAACACTAGCAATAATTAACACTGAATCGAACACGTGCACAGTTTAGTCCGAACCATGAGGTTGATCCATCTGAGCAATGGGACTCAGATAGGGTCCTTGAAGAGCACCAGTTGCCCTCTCTCAGACACAACGTCTCTGTGGTGCTTGTTGAAGTGCTCTTTTGTTTTTCTGAAGTCAGTCTGATGAACGTGGCAGCGAGCTTTCTGGCTTTTTGCAGTCATTCACGCACTACCGCGAAACAGCTTGATTCTTCTTTGAGCTATTGAGGTTTCCGGTGGCTGTAAACAACGTCTAGTGGCAGCACTGGATCCCTACCGTTCACCAAGAAGAATGGGGTTTGACGAACCGTGTCTTGGTACCCGGTGTTGTAGCCGAATGTAACATATAGGACAATACCGGCTCACTTTTCTCCCCCGGCGGCAGTCATGGTAATCATCTGGTTGATTGTCGTATTGGCCATTTCGCACAAGCCGTTTGCGGTGGGGTGATATGCGGTCGCAGAAGAGCTTCGTCCCTCTGATGACCATTACAAAATGTTCCTCTTCAGATATGCGATGCCAGGCCACAGGAACAACTCTATGACGGCAACTTCTGTGATGAAATTGGCAGTGCTTGCTCCCAAACGAGGTAGACCTTGCGTAGCCTTAGAGGAACAGACACAGCAAAGCTGTCCGAGCCCCAGTCGATGACGGCTCTTGAGGCCCGCAAGAAGTCGTCGCCTAGAAGGACTCATTCGTGAGGTAACCGGGGAACAACGACAAAGTCATGCTGCAGTGTTTGGTCATCCACTGTTACCATAGCCCTGACTTGACCCAAATTTTGCAGCTGATGGCCGCTAGCTCCTACCAAACGTAGGGACGAAGGCCTTATGCTGAGTTTGAGTTTGTCAACTAGTGGTGCCGTAATCAAACTTTTGACAGCTCTAGAGTCCAACATGCCTTTAACTGTTTGTCCGTTGATGGTGACAGGAACGGAAAAAGCACCCGCTTCTGAGGCACACGACACCTGCTCAATTACTGGCGACTGCTCGCGGGTATTGGCGTCACCAGCTGTCCGTTTCCCCGCTGTATTGGACTGGAAGATTCAAATTCTTCCTGCCACTTCAAAAATTCTGCAGTTAGCGGTAGATGGCACTGCGTGACAAAATGACCACTTCTGGAGCAGTTCAAGCACAGTTTACGAATTCTCGGGGCGTTTCCTTGGGATCTTTCAAAAACACGCGCCCCGGAATGCGTCGAATGCCGCAACGGAGACGGCTTCCCATTTGTGTCATCTTCTTTAGGCGCATTTATTTGTGCTGCTTGATCATCTGAGGAACCGCTCGACTCTATACTATCCGTGCGCTGACGATTGCGCAGAAGCTTTCGAGGTGAACGCTTCGAGTCAACGCGGCGTTTGGCGGGCTGCGTTCCGGACGGGATCTCGTATTGTTGCGCAACCACAGTCTGAACACTTTCCTCAGAATTTCTGGTCGGGTCAAAGCGCAGAAAGGAACTTATCATGTCGTCTAGTTGCCTAAAAGTCTTGTCGAAGAAATGTTTCTTTGCTTTAGGTGATAACGTAGCCATGATGGCTTGACACTTCTCTTGTTGTATTACAGGATAATTGCATTGTTCCATGAGGTCCAACTTGCGGTATGCAAAATCTGTACAGGACTCTCCGGCGCGTTGCGTTGCTCCGAACATTCTCTGCTTAGCCGTTACATCGCAGTCCATGTTATAACGCCGGCGGAACGCTGCTTTCATATCCGCCCAAGTAGTGATATCAGCCACCTTAGTGTGGTGACGCATCCATGTAAAGTCTTTAGCTGGGAGCCTCGAAATAATGAACGGCATAGCGACCTCGTCAGGAACGCTGAAGGTTCTGAACCAATAGTAGACTTGGTTAAACCAGGCGTTAAGATCTTTCCCGAGATGCGGTAAGGAACTCGCTGCGAAACTTGAAAGTCGGTCGCGAGCGTCTTCACCGTTAGACATGCATATGGTATTATCGCTTCTGGCTTTGCTGTGTTGATTCCGCGAGCGGCGCTTAAAATTCATCGACGCATTGCTCTCCTCTGCACTCGTGCATGATGCGGCGTCAGAATCCTCATGCGTTCTCGACTCCAAGCGCTCGATGCGTTCTACAAGTGAAGCGAGTAGTTGTGACTTGCCTACAGCTGCGGGTCAAGAGGTGGATTTGGTGCGTCGTCGTCTTTAGCGGCGTCGTGGTTCTTCAAAAGCATGATTTTGAGTCCCTCCAATTCGCGCCGGAGCTGACCCACCTCGGTCTTCAGGGCACCGGCTTCGGACACAGCTGACCTGTAGGCTTCCACCCGGGCGGCGTCATCCAGCTGTTCGAACACGTCGATGGAACACGGGGCGGTCACCATCTTGGGTTCACGGAGCCGACGTTGTCCTGAAGTCAGTGGTTCAGCCAAAGCAGCGCGTATAGAGCGACGTCCCCACATAAAAAATATGGACGTCTTCTTAGCTCACCCCAAGCTGTTGGGCGCCAAATGTGACGTGCCGTTGTGGCCGTCGGAATCTATGGGTTCCGAGGCGGCGTAAGAAAGACGACCGAACACATTGGAGACCAGGAAGGGACTGCCAGACCCTTTTCTTTATTCTTCGAATCTCCCCGAGCGCGCGCGAGCTTGGCGCCGATCTTCCTCGTTTTCTTCGCGCGAAGGCGCGAGACACAAACCGAGCGTCGTCTGCTATCGCTCGTGACAACGTTTTCACTGACATTTGCACAAACCCCTGCACAGTGCGTTAACAATTTCTTTTTTTTTGCGTGAGCACAGTACTAATAAAAAAATTCGGCAGATCCCACGTACCGTGGGCGTTGTGTTATGCGAAGCATGCGGCGGGAAGGGGGCTGTGGCGTAATTTTTTTACTGAGCGACGAGTTACAAAATGACGCTAAAGATCTGTATAAATTTCACACACACATATATATGTTCAAAAGCCGCATATGTGTTATATACCCAGTTGCTTACGGTTGTGTAACGCTGCCAACGGCAACGTGAGTATTACCACACCAGAAGCGGTAGGCTGATATGTAGTGCTTATACTTGTCCCTTACGATGGAGAACGCACGCACGTTTCACGAACCCGTGTGCATGTGTGGAGAAAGTCCTAGACAGTTCTTGAACAAGGTCATCATCTCCGTGATCAGTGAGCACCAGCAGCTGGTCATGACTTGTTATAGGATCCAGTCGTGATCGCGGTGACGAGGGGTCCATTTGAAGTGAAGTATGAGGTATAGTACAGCTGTTGGAATTCATGGATGCCTCGGTAATTTTGTCGGCAAATTGTCTGTCGATATAGCCCGCGACATCTCGGAACCCGAAGTCACCCTTCGCGTAGGTGAGGTTAGGCCGTCGAGGCTAGTAGGCCAGGATAGTGCGACGGAGACCAACATCAGTGGATGGCGCTTGTCGTATTCGTAGACTACCTGGGCGTATGTGGCCTACGTAGCCTAGTCTACAAAGCGGCTGTCAATCAATCTGGTATCATCCTCGGTTAGCATGAGGCCATCGCCCAGCCTCCTAAGAAATGAAGAGGACAGTGTGTCATTCTGGCGGACTAAGTGCACTTTACGGTGCGGTGATGTGGATATCATACGTAACTTTCATTCATGTATTCCTCCGGGGTCGAGCAATGCTTCAATATAGCTTGCTGAATCATAGGAATACAAATGTAATGTTTATTAGACTGCTACAAAAGCGGATGCAACACTGGAGCCACAGGCGTTAATCTGATATGATGCCTGTATCGTAGGAGTACACATCGTAGGGGTATCATGTAGTGTTTATTGCTTTCTTGTAAAATTAGTTAGCAAACACTAGAGTTACTGTATATGCTACCTTTAGGTAGCAGAGTTGCGCATCTGTTTTCCAACGCCGCTAGCAACCATGCATTGCGGAGAAGCTGACGCTCGGGCCAATTTTTGTATTTCTCGACGCCGCTGCAGCAGCTCACTCAATTAACACTAGTTATCGACAGCCAATGTTTATCGCCGGCCTTCGACACGCCAGACATGTTTATCGGCGACGCGGTAAGCATGTCGCCTGCAAAAATGGAGTGCGACTTCACCGCATAGCTGTGGTTGCTAGCAAGACCTATGCGCTATTCTGCTACCTAAAGGTAGCATATACAGTGACTCTAGCAAACACCACAACCACAATTGACGTTGCACCGACATTACGCCTGCGTAGGCTGTTCTTACAAACCAGTTTACAGACCTGGCGTGGCTCTGTGGTAGAATACCTGATTGCCACGCAGAGCGCTTGGGTTCGATTCCTGCTGGGATCCTAATTTTCATTCTTTCCATTCGTCCGGTCAACGCTGCCGATGTTGGTTTTCCTTAAAGCTCTCGCATTTAAGCTACCAATGTCTGTTCTTGCCGTTCCTGGGTAGATATAAACTGTCAATCACCTGTGGTGCGTACCCGTACACCGCGGCCCGTGGTAAACGGGTATGTGCCACACGTGTCCAGTGGAAAGGGTTTGACGACGTACGGGACAGGATTTTCACGTTATCAGTGTAATGACCCGACAGTCATATTCGTCAAATCCTCTTACCCTCCCAAGAAAATTTTGGTCTACACCAAGTTAAGGAGGCGATCATGAGAGCACCCGGACGCAGGCGGATAGATAGATAGATAGATAGATAGATAGATAGATAGATAGATAGATAGATAGATAGATAGATAGATAGATAGATAGATAGAAACGCTCAAAGTGCCAAAGGTTCGCTAAGAAATGCTTCGCATTTAAAATTATGAAAGGAGCTCATTCTCTCGATAGACTAGAAGGGCATAAGCACAAGCCCATCCCGGTATAACCCAAAGCACAAAGCTTAAACGCGTATCCAGAGCCCATGCTTCTAGTTTAAGTACGAGAAAAACGCAGTAATGCGTTAAGAGCGAATTCCTATTCGACTGCAAGTTTGCTTGCTAAATTTCAGAAGTTTAATTCTGGCCATTATCAGAGAAGTGTCACTTCTGGCGCGGTATTTTCTGCGAACTCTATATTATTCTTACTTTTAGCAAATACTTCGCCTGCTGAGTTTTACAACAGCGACTGCGAAGTTCCCGAAGCTCTTACCACTATTACAGCACAGTCATCGCAACGTTATTGTTAAGAAGGTTGTTGTGTTTATCTACAATAACAGTAACACAATATACAAAAGATGAAGTTCACGAAGTAACCATAGTAGTTTAGTGCAAGAAAAAAAACGGACAATCAGAAACAAGAAAACAAGCAAAAACAAACGCGATTCCCTGACTAGCGCCCTTCGTTGCCTTTGTCTCACTTTTGTCTCTGATCTTCCTCAGGCTCTAAGCTATATGCTTGCAATGCCAGACCAGAAATCACTCATCTTAAAGATCGCAAAAATCGATGCCTTACGATTTAAAATGTCTTTTTGAGGGCCCATTTGGTGCATAATGAGAATATTATAGCGCGTAAAAAAATTAAATGGCGCAAAATGATATTAGATACGAGACAAGCGCTTCCTTTGTACCGTGTCTTTTCTTGCGCTAAATTATGTTATCATTAAGACTCAACGCTTGTCACTTAACTTTTTGTCTGAATTTTATGTGACATTTTCTCATAATTTTCTTCACCCTCAGCACCTTAGCTGTGGCATTTCTGCTATAAAGCACAGATTCAAGATGAAACTGTGGACGTCCATCGCAGTGTCCGTCTGCGTCGCAATGGGTAAGCCTTCAATTTTTATGTTATTTGCCGTAATCCAGTCTAGTGATGCAGAACTCCTGTGGTGCCTGAAAACAAATCTTTTATTTGTGTATGACGTTTGTGTGTTGCATATCGTGTGTGCTTTATAAAGGTATTCTAACTGGCGCGAATAAATAATTTACAGCGCCGGCTCACTTTTCACGTGTGATTTATAGTAGAATGCAGTGTATTTTTTTCTGTTGTCAAATCGCTATATCCTCGCATACGAGTGACTGATTAGTACGACATATCAAGCAATGGATGCTTCATCAATTTTATTCTCAGAAAAGCAGGCGTACGCTGTGTTACTATGCGCTTAACGCTTGCAAATCTCGGTAGCCCAAAACGCTTTACTCTCTAAATTTTGTACTCTCTAAAATCTTTTTTACAATTTTTTCAGCCCCTTTAGGCCGTTTTAACAGCGGAGCTGTTTAAGCTCGCCAAAGCATCGTGTGGCGTTAACAGAGAACTATCATCACCATGAACGGCTTCTACCTTATATGACATCTCGCGTCACATAGCAACGCGTTGGAAGAAGTAGGGGGAGAGCAGAAGAGAAGTGGAGAGAAGGAAAAGAAATAAATAAAATTTGTTGGCAAGGCGGAACTCGAACCTGCGTACCCATGGTTCTAAGGCTAGCGTCGTAGCCACTCGGCTATCCAGGCACGTGAGCAGAACATGGATTTATGGGAACTACATGATTGCGTTGCTATGGGCGAGAGAACGAGAACCATATGATTGCGTTGCTATGGGAGAGGAAGAGAAAGAAAGAAAGAGAAACAGAGAGATAAATAAACACAGAGAAAGAGAGATAACGAAAGAAAAAGAAAGAAATAGAGACACAAAGAAAGAGAGAAAGAAAGCATGGCATAGCCTTGTATAGTATAGTATAGCAAGGTGGTGGGAAATGGAAGTGAGCGTGAGCAGGAGGGAAATGAGGAGGGTAGAGGGTGAAGTATAGCATAGTCATGTGTAGTAAGTATAGCAAGGTTTGACAAAAAGAAGTGAAGGTGATGAGTGATGTCAGGATGAGGAGGAGGAAACGGAGGAGGGAGAGAGTAAGGTATAGCATCGCCTTCTTTAGTATAGTATAGCAAGGGCTAGAAAGGGAAGTGAGGGTGAGGAGGAGAGAAAGTTCGAGGGGAGACCACGAGCGCCACTGTTGCCTCAGTCTTTGCACCACTATTGCGTAGCTTCCCCAATTTTCTTAGAGCGCAGTTCTTAGGTGCCCGTTCCTACGTTGAGCGGCGTAACCGATAGAGCGACCGAGGACTAAAGATAGCTAACGCAGAGCGCAGCGAGCCGCTGTGTTATCGTCTGCACTTCCTTGTGCCTGCTTGCGCTTCTTGTGACAGCGCAACGCATGCCTCTTGCGCACGGGCACGAGAAAGTGGGTTGACCTGCGAGGCTTGGAGGATGAAGAAGACGTGCGTTGGTCGTAGGGACACTTTGTGTGTGGAACGCTAAAGCGGACTCTTAGATCTTGCGTCTAGTTTTCCGGGCACAAGTTCGCCCACAATAAACGAGTTTTAGAGTACTGCTCTTAGGCGCCCTAAACAGCTGCACTCAGAATTCGCAGTAGGCAGTATCGTAATCGTCGGTGAAATTTTATATGCGATAGCAATTATATGGACACTCTCGGCTGATTTTTGCCGTCGCATTCGCCGTCATGCCCCGTATATATATATATATATATATATATATATATATATAGACGGCACAAAGAAAAATCTAGCAGTAGAAAAAATTCTGAAGTACCCGACCACGGATTCGAAACAGCAACCCCTCAAACACCAGCGCGCTGCGTTAGACAACTCAACCACACGCCATGTATGCGCCGGGGAAACAGCGGTGAGCTATTTATATACACTATGTACCGCTGGTGGTAAGCAAATCTCGGAGGAGCGTGAGCGTGTTTTCTATCACGCAACGCTCCTAATTTTCTTTCAATTTGAAAACTGCTATTGAGACGCGCACAACAAAGTGGCCTTTTTCTGTACCCACTCGAGATGTGGAAGAAAAAGAAACAAAGAACACCGGGCACGCATTGCATCAGACGCCCCCGTGTGGCTGGAGACGCAGGGGGTCACTCCACGCACCACCGTTTAAATGAAAAAGAAATATCTGAGAGCATTTGATTCTCCATTGTGGACACTTGCAGACGCAGCGCTCCTAATTTTCTTTCAATTCGAATACTGCCCTTGAGACGCGCACGACAATGTGGCCATTTTCTGCACCCACTCGTGATGTGGAAGGAAAAAAAAACACCAGGCACACCTTGCATCAGACGCCCCCTTGTGGCAGGAGACGAAGGGGGTCACTCCACGCGCCGTGGTTTAAAAGAAGGAGAAACATATAAGAGCGACTGATTATCCATTGTCGACATTTACAGCGCGTTGCTCAAGCACATAGACGTAACAAATGTGACAGTTGTTAGCTCACGATTGCCATGTGCATGCCTGTGCGTTCTTTTAGGGCGTCCTTCTTTGTGCTCCAGCAGCGCGGCGCAAGTATCGAGCTGCTTCTGGTTCTTTGTGTGACATTTCAATTTCTTGCTATCGCATTCATTGCTTCGCCCTTGCGTCGAAACTGTGACTTTTTTTGCAAACGCTTCTTTCATATGGACACTTCACCAAGCATTGTATTCTAGCTGCGGAAGTGCATATGAACGACCTATACCGTATGAAGAACTCTATTGAAAACCTCTGGGGCAGCGTGGTGGGCCGCTACCGCTTGAGGCATAGCATCTATGAACCACCTATCATGAATAACCGTATTATATTTACAAACGTATAGCTGTGAAAAGAACCAAATTTATGGTATTACCTACGAAATTCATGCAACTCTGTTCTGACTTCTCCTTTAGAACCAACGTAAGAAAATATTACCAAATGTTTTAATTACCCGCTAAGCCCTCGGCTGCCGTACATTAAGGGGTGAACGCGCGGCTATCCGCGCTTGGATTTGGCTGTGTCAACCGCAGGCATCCACAGTTATCTCCCAGTAGAATAAATCGTCGGTTTAGCGTGCTTCATATCTTAAATAGAAATTGTTTGCTTAAATAAGCGACCTGACGTATACATTCATAGAACTTCAGTCTGCGTACGTTCGAAGCGTACTTTAATGCATTTCTACAATCAAGCGGCATTTCATTGTACCAAAAAAAAACCTACACTAAACCCACACCTTCCTTTTATAGCGGAAGCTTCGACACGTACAATTCCCCAATCAGAAATAAGTGAATACAGGTCGCTCAACACTGCATCTTACTATTTGCTACTTCAAGCATTGACGTTAACTTAAGTCTTGTTCGTTCATATTGTTAAAACGAAACAGACTTCCATGTATCCGTCTCAAGTTAAACTAAGTCTGCTAGCGAAACTGATATCTAAGGTTATATTTTAGTTAATTTCAGGGCAAGAGGCTGATTACTGGAAGAAAAAATAAAGGCCAAAGTTTGAAACTAAATTTTGCTGCTGTACGTCAACAGCAGCACTTCAGTATGACGTTATAAAGTTCACATTTCCTTGTATTTCAGGCCATTTTTGGGGAAAAAACTTCTCGGTTCTAAGTTCGCCCCTTGATTTCTCACAGTAAAATGTACCTTCACAAATAAATCAGAAACTAAGCTCGTGAACCCGAAAAAGTGCATGACCAACTCTTCACTTTAGGGTGCAGTGGCCACTCGTCTCAGTTTTTGCTTTTTCTTCGTTTATGACACCTGAAACCGCAGAGAAAGTTGCCTTATTAGTATTTACCAAAGTAGTTTCCTACATATCAGTTACGCCACATGCTATTGCTAAATAAACAGAAGTGAAGGACAAACTATTATATCATTATAAATTCTCTTCCATTTGCGCAAACTCACAATGTTCATGTTTCTAAGAGTTCGACAATTTAGGAGGGAAAGCATTGCACAGTGCGTGCCAAGAAATTACGCTGTCAGACTTCATAATGCTTGGGTGTCTTGCAACTGATCAATAAGAAAGTTGGATATTGCCTCAGTTTCCTATATAACGCAGAAGCCACAAAAATCTACGCCAGAATGTTTCTCGATAATTATATTTTGTACACCTGGTTGCACTTCGTCTTTCAAACTTGCAGAGTTGGTGTACGCTGTACACGAAACTTCATTCTCCAAAGAAAGCTGCGAACTTGATCCAGACCCAGGAATCTGCAGAGGAATGTTGAAGCAGTGGTTTTACAATTCCACGTCATTTCGCTGTGAAACGTTCCACTACGGAGGTTGTCTCGGAAATGCGAACAAGTTCGACACCCTAGTTGAATGCAACAAGAAGTGCAGAGGTAAGTGGTCGTTAACTATATACGCTGAAGCGGGAGCAGTACGCACCAGCTAGGAGCCGAAAGGTCTCTTCTGCGATTAACATATTACGTACGCCTGATGTTACGGTCTTTTCACAAGTGCTTGAAGTACTCAACAATTTTCTTCGCGGTTTTGATGCTGACATTACAATGCAAACAACCCACGCCTTAGTTGCGTGCATCGCAGATGACTTAGGACAGCAGCAATGCCTTCGCTATATAGTTTTCTACTGATGACTATTGCAGTTTTCCCCTTTGAGCTTAGTTTTAGCGATCATAGCAACTTACATCCAATTGTGCTACATATGTATTTTCTAGGTAATGACATGGGCACAACCTATATCCCTCGGACTTTTGTCAATGTCGTTTTACTGATACTTTTTCATTATGTTCTGGTTTCTTCCTCACGGGAAGCTCACCAAGTACACTGGCTTACTACGAGATAATATTTATTTATTTATTTATTTATTTATTTATTTATTTATTTATTTATTTATTTATTTATTTATTTATTTATTTATTTATTTATTTATTGCAATACCCTCCCACCATCATCGCATAACAATACGAAAACCTGCGTATTGAAATCATGGAACATGTACAGGTCTCATATGAACATAATAATATCTGGGGTTTAACGTTCCAAAACCACGATATGATTATGAGAGACGCCGTAGTGGAGGGCTCCGGAAATTTCGACCACCTGGGGTTCTTTTACGTGCACCTAAATCTAAGTACACGGGCCCCAAACATTTTCCCCTCCATTGAAAATGCAGACGCCGCGGCCGGGATTCAATCCCGCGACCTTCGTGTCAGCAGTTGAGCGCCATAACCACTGGATCACCGTGGCGGTGCCTCATATGAACATCAAAAACAAGCATCGACCCGATGCACAAATCAAGAAATCAGTAAAAAACACTCTTGGATCACATTCAGTAAACACTGGATTTGAATGGAAATATACATCATTTGAACAATGAAGTTATACAAAATGCTACATGTGCGAGCAGTTCAATAAAAATATGTGGTCTGATCATATTTCAGACGCTGTCCTCGGAGTCTGTGCCTTGGCCGAGCCCAAGCAAATTTGCCGCGCAGCATATAGGGGCTACAGGTTCAATGCTCTGAAGCAAAGATGCGAGTCTTACATCTATTGCAACAAAAACGCAAATCATTTCGCAACGGTAGAAGAGTGTGAACAACAATGTGGCAGTGAGTATCCTTATGTCTGTTACTTCATTTTTACATCTTGCAATCCCGCTGTATCTGTTGCAGCAATGGGCGTAGATCCATCATGAAATAAAGACAAAAATTATTCATTTCCAATCGGAGGACATGTGACGCTAAAGAACTCGAACGTTGAACTTTTAAGAGATAGCAAACTATTCGTGAACGTTAGTACTAGGTTTAAACAATGAACGGTTTGGTTATAAAAACCACGAGTACGCAATGGTTCAGTGAACGCGTTTTTATAAGCACTTATTGAGCCGTATCAATACGCTTCTATTATTCTTTAGTATCTAAGTCTACTTCCTAGCTCCTGATCTACCTTTTATTGAGCAGTTGTCAAGCAGGAAGTACAAAATCACCCCTTTTGCATCGCAAGTAAGCATGGATTCTCTATAGAAAAAAATGCTCGGACTTCGTCGTGCTTTTCAAGTACGAGTTTCCTTTTCGCAACTACTCCATGTGCCAGAGAGTTTGCCGGCCTGGTACGCTTCGTATACTTAATCTGTTTCAGTAATTCCATTTTCTTTATAGAAGCTCGAAGCTGCAGGGTTTAGAATATTGTGTTGAGAATTTGGCAAACTATTTCTCCATGGTACCAACAGTAAATTGTTCGACAAGATCTCTCAAGAACAAAAGTACGTCTCACATATGAATGAAATGACTGTAACAAAATGAATAAAATTAAAAATGATGTTCTATTTTCAGATCCTTTCAGTTTACCTAACATCCTCATTAAACATATTAATAATGTCGCAGGTTCGGTCCCTGCCGGCGGCAACTTATCTTTTCGTCCACTTTACTTTCTTCACGTTTATATTCTAAATACTACAGATAACAGCCCCTATACTTTCCTTGGCGTTATTGTCTGTTAGTTCTCATTAATATTGTGTCTAACAAAGAAAACGAGCCCTTAAGAGTCATCTTCTTTCCTTCATTCATAGCAAGGGTCTCGTTCTGGCCGACTTGATGCCTTCAGGTAGTATGCGAGGGATTATTGGTCAGCTGCCAGCTCGTAAAAAGATCACGTGCTACGTGACGCCAGAAAGGCAGAAAAAGAGTGTTCCACACTCACCGCCATGGCTGCGATTGGCGCTGACTAACAATCCTAGGTTTAAATGCACATATATACCCCATAAAGTGGACGGGAGGATGACCGCCGCCGTAGCTCAGTGGTAGAGCATCGGACGCGTTATTCGAAGGTCGCAGGTTCGGCCCCTGCCGGCGGCAAGTTATCTTTTCGTCCACTTTACTTTCTTCACATTTATTTTCTGAATACTACGGATAACACCCCCTATATTTTCCTTGGCGTTATTGTCTGTTAGTTCTCATTAATATTGTGTCTAACAAAGAAAACGAGCCCTTAGAGTCATCATCTTTCCTTCATTCATAGCAAGGGTCTCGTTCTGGCAGACTTGATGCCTTCAGGTAGTATGCGAGGGATTATTGCTCAGCTGCCAGCTCGTAAAAAGATCACGTTCTACGTGACGCCAGAAAGGCAGAAAAAGAGTGTTCCACACTCGCCGCCATGGCTGCGATTGGCGCTTACTAACACTCCTAGGTTTAAATGCACATATATACCCCATAAAGTGGACGGGGAGGATGACCGCCGCCGTAGCTCAGTGGTAGAGCATCGGATGCGTTATTCGAAGGTCGCAGGTTCGGTCCCTGCCGGCGGCAAGTTATCTTTTCGTCCACTTTACTTTCTTCACAATTATATTCTAAATACTACATATAACACCCCCTATACTTTCCTTGGCGTTATTGTCTGTTAGTTCTGATTATTATTGTGTCTAACAAAGAAAACGAGCCCTTAAGAGTCATCTTCTTTCCTTCATTCATTAAACATATGAAACGTAAACTTGACGCTTACAAGCCATAATAATTTCTTGACACCAGCAGGAAACACCGTATGCTATATTATTTTCTTATTTTTGTTCACAGATGCAAAAACATTTCGAGCACATTACCCTTCCGCTTTTAATTATTTTGCAACTGTATATAGCCTTATTATAAAGTCATAATTCAACAGCTTCCTTGTGGTCTTTGATACGGGAATGCTGCGATGAACCTGAGATGTTAATTATTGTCTATACGTCACTGCGTCCTTCGGAGCCGCGCGAAGACGCACATTTCCAGGTTCACGAAACATTTTTGTGCCCTACGTACAAATTCCATTTTTCGTTAAGGCAAGGCATTTGAGGCATGCATATGGAAATCCCATGAGCGATCGTAGACACCAATCAATCAGACGGTCAAACATGGCCTTCATCGTCAAACAAAAATAAAAAATAAATGTTCATTCTGGTCGAAAGCCTGCTACGTCTAGTGTCCATGAAGGATATATCAAAACGGGCAGCTCTGGCTAAATCGTCCACGAAGACGTTTCCATAACCGCATGAGAACAATGACTGCAAGGACAATGAAACTGCAGGTGCTTCATCTAGTACTAACCGATTCGGGTGCAGAAGAATTATTTCACATCTCAACGTTGAATATACATGCCATCAAGCAACTGTTTTCGTTACAAAATTCTTTCTCCTGGGATAGTTTAATGTCCCCCAAAGCCTTGTCATGTGACACTTTCGTCTGCGCTCTGAGTGAGGCTACAACTGAAGCAAGATTCCTGTTGCAACATTACTGTACAACAGATGCGCAGCTTAAACCGAGTGTACTACTGCAAATGTCACGGATCACTCGTAATACAGGAAATAACTTCATAACTTCAGAAAGAAGTTTGCCGTTCTTTCTAAACTCAGTGTAGCAAGAGGAAGAAAGAGACAGGTCGAAGACGAAGAGACGCGCCCCCTTAAGAGCCATTTATGGATGCAACAACAACAACGACCCCATGTCCTGATTGTCAGAATAAACGGCTCTACCGTGATGTTCCCTTGCTAACGCCGTGGCCCCATATTGTTAATCTGGAACAGTTAGATAATACCTTGAAACTGTCTGGTAGGACGGCACATTCGTTTAAGGCTTGCTGCGATGTTCTTTGGCGCTGCATGATGCAAACTGTACTTTGCATTAGAGCAGTAGCGCAATCTTGGTGCATGTCAAATGCCGCTCTAGTGACATTCGCACTCACAATTACTACTTGCAGCACATACTTATTAGCTTTGGCGAAACGTCGGTTACTGCCTTGTAGCTGCAAGGCGAAACAAAACATGGAGGACGCTATATTTCACTACACCTGATGTATCCCCATCCCAAAGGAATCCAATGTTGAAACGTCACGTAATGCGAAAATAGTCTTTACATACGAAATAGCACAGGGAAGCCATTATGCAAAGATTCAATTGTTCTATCCACATACTACAGTTATCCCTGATAAATGCTAACGTTCTTCCTGCATATCTCATGAATAACTCCGCGTATGTTGACTTCTTACAGTGCTACGGCGTGGCTACGGCTATGCACTCTAAAATGCACGGCAAGAAACGGCTATGGTAGTATGCAACCTGGATTTTTTTCTCCTTATCTAGAGTTTGCACAAGATCCATGCTTTCTGCCGAAGCACGCTGGTCGCAACTGCACCACAGAAGCTCGCATGCAAAATTACTGGTTCAACAGCGAAACAAAATCGTGTGAACTCTTTGACTACAACGGATGCGGAGGGAACGGAAATAACTTCGTCGAAGAATCAGACTGCTGGAGCACGTGCGCCAGTAAGTTTTCTCATGATGCGCGCTATCCACTTTAGATATACTCACCTAGATACATTTTAAAGGGACACTAAAGAGCAAACGATTTTTCTCGCATTAGTAAATTAGGTCTTCCACGATACCAAAAACACCACGCTTTCTGCGCGAAGATGCTTAATAGCGAGAAAAACATGCAAAAGAAAATACAGGTGGCGAGGCCACCTTGGAATTCCCGCACCACTTGGCCGTTGACGTCACATATTTTTGACGGCGCCTGCTTGGGCCTACGTTAGTTCCTAACGGTTAAATTGAAGTACATTGTCCTATGAGGGGGCCATCGACTTTGACATAACGATGTCTGTGGAAATTCGTCGAGCCAGTGGCGCCAAAATACGTTAAATGCCTCTTTGAAGTCTTTTACGTCACGAATTACAAAGTTTGGCGCGAAATTTAAAAATGAAACTTTGAACTTGGTTTTCTCCTCTAATAATAAACCTATGGTGGTGAAATAGACTACACAAGAGTTGTCCTAGCACACTTTATCAACCTAAACCAATTCATTGTTTCTCTTTAGTGTCCCTTTAAGTTTTTCCTGCATGAATTTTAGTTAATCTTGAAGAATAGGGCCATATCTGGAGGAAATCCTGAATAAGAACGTGTCAGCAGACACATGCAACAGAAGGCATCATACAGCGAGAGCACTAATTTATACCACGACACAACGTATCTTGCCCTAATACCGGCACCCAGACGAAGGCCTAAAGACCTCCACACCTCCACAAACCAGTCATGTCCTGGTTGCAACTTCCTTAAGATGATTATCCGTTAAGCAGAGATGTCCAGCGGAGACGCTCCAGTTGCGAATAGGGCTTTCGATTGTTTCGCAGTATTAGAGGCTGCGTGTTATACTTAACTATTACTTCATTTATTTCTGCTATCAGTTTGCTTCTATTTTGTTACAACACCATAATGTTTCGCGACCTACTTTAGGTAATCCTTTGCCTAGTAAGATTGTTTGCAACACCTTTTAACCAATGGTTTACACGAGAGCTCTTGAATTCATACTTATAGATACCCGTATGTATGTACTATCGTGAGCAATAAGAGCTACAACACCGAATTCATGTTTGCTCAACTATTATCTGCCATGTACTCATGTGAATGTGTCGTATTTAAATTGGCAGAAATACCTTTCCACTTGCATTTAGTGTCATGAACACTTTCGCGCTTGCCAACTGCGATTAGCTGCTATGGCCTTCAAGATGTCATTTCATTGTTCTATCTCATATTGCTATACGAATGTATTCGTAGACTCTTGTGTAACTCTGGTGCGTGCATTTTGGGTATTGGCCCAGGAAGCGAGCATATTGACATCGCATACGCAGTGCCGGAATGGCCCAATTTTCGGGCGCATGAAACGTGGTCGGTGCTGTCTGCCCGAAAAGAAATAGGCTAGCGCAAACCTAGTGGTCTAAGGTAATACACAACTTGTGTCACTGGGTATGTGGAAGAGGTGACGTAGATACCACATACTGGACGAAATCTCTATTGAATGCTAACCCCATAAAACCAATCCCTTTCACCTAATCCAGTTATTCCTTAAGCTCACAAAAGTAGGCAAAATCTCAGTACGCGTGTACACTTGATACTTCGAGAACCTGAAGTTGAACTTTCCGAAGTTCAGCCCATTTAGTAATGTTGCATGATTCTGATTACAACAGACAAAAATCCTGTAAACACACGTTTATCAGTTTTATGAGCGAATATTAGAAATGCGACCGAGCCATCTAGCATACTTTTACATATGGATTCTCCCTATTTGTCATTGCAGAATATGTAGAGAACAACTGTGCCTATCCGATTAAATCCGGATACTCCTGCCCAAACGGATCAAAAGAGGTTGTGTTTGGATATAATAGCCATACCAAGAGATGTGAGAGATTCGTGTACTCCGGCTGCGGTGGTTACCCGAACAAGTTCCGAAGCGCAAGCGAGTGCTGGAAGACGTGTGGTCGTGAGTACAAGCTGTTTTCACGTCCAACCGAAGCAAAGTTTCTTACGTTTAATTGAGAGAAAGATGAAATTGAGGAGAAGTAACAGGCAGGGAGTTCTTAGGCTGAATAAAACTCCATAACGTGAATGGTCGTGATGTGTTGTTCTTGGTATTTGTAGGTGGATGAAACTTCCCAATACTGGCTTTTTTTTATCGAGTGTTTTCATATGCTTACGGTAATAGTGTTTATTTGTAACCTGCTAATAATACTTTTCTTATGCAGTGCTTTCACATGTGTCAATTAAAAATTAATCATTCTTATTGCTCTGCTGCATTTCCTTGTATTTTCGAGCAAATTCTACAGAAACGATGAAAATATGTGTAGGCGATTCATCTATCTCGTCATGTACTCGTAATTATTATTATCATTGGACCCGCAGCTAGCCCTCTGTAATGGATCCAACCAGTTTTTGGCAACTATATGATCTATGTATGCAAATAAAGAATTTGAATTTTTAAAAAATTTGGTATGATAGCCTGCACTGGGAAATGGGGAAGGTTGGAAAAAAGAGAGAGAGGAAGAGAAGTACGAACAGTGAGCACAGGTACATGTCCACAGCCAGTGATACAAGTAAAGTTTTGGAAGGACGAGATGTTTGTGACTAGCTAGCCAACGTTTCGATATAGGTGGGCCTTTTCCGTGGAGAGCCTATTGAAACGGTGGCCAGCCTGTCTGAAGAGCACCTTACCCTTATTTATTCAGCTTTTACAATCCAAGCAATCTTTTTAAATTTAAATTCCCAAAAAATAATTTGAAGCGTATTAGCCATGTTCTTCCTCTTTTCTAATCTGATAAAAATGCTTTGTAAATACAGTGCAATGAAATGCGAGGAAATGAAAATAATAACAATTTGAATGATCACTATTAATATTTCCCGTCTTTCTCTTTAGTGAATTCTGGAAGCAAATGTGTGGAGCCCGGACCTAAAAACAGTCTAGGACTTGTGAAGAAATACTACTACGACATACAAACTGACAGCTGCAAGACTTCACGATACTCGCCCTTTTCGAGCAAAAAGAACCGGTTTGACTCGTTGGCAGACTGTGAGAAGGAATGCCAAGGTAAGGTATCTGCGCTGTCACAATAGGTTACAGATATTCAGTAAACGCTGTATCCACTCTTAGAACGTTCTCTCCCGCTCTGCAGCCGAGCTATGACATTCAACATGTTATCCTTCGCTATTCAGCATATAGTAGACATTCTACTAGTTTCTCCAAACCATTGTTACCAGATGACCCAGATCAACTTGTCGAGCACACCAAGTTTATCGTTAACAACGCTCCACGTGTTCAGCAGACATGAAACCACAAGCACACAGACGATACAACAGGACGTGATTGCTATTTTACTGCATTAGTTACAGCACAGCAGCTCGCGATGAAGTGGGAAATTTTTCTGCATATTATACAATCGTCAGAAGCAAGTAGCGTCAGCAGTATTATATCGAAAACCCAAGCCACATTGCGCAACATTATGTAGAGTACTCACGGATTGACCCGCGAGAACTTAAGGCGAAGTAATGCACGCATTTTCGTTCCCTGCGTATGTACAGTTCGTGCAGTATAGGAGTAATTTTGTCTCGAACACTTACGTATGAGCCAACGTTACCTTTAGCGGCCAGATTTGCAGCGAAATGGGACGTTTATCATGAGCAATTGCTCGTAACTAAACACGTCACATTTAAATGAGTAGGTACTGTACAAATTGCGTCGCATTAAGATGAACACGTGATTTCGAAAATATCGCTAGGGAACCATAAAACTCATTTATTGAAGTCGCACAGTTCACAGGTGAACAGCGCTCTGTCAATCAGCGCAGTGCGTCACTTGCACTGTTCATTCAAATAATCTGGATAACATCCAGCAATCAGTACTTTGCGAGTAGATGGTAGACACAACGCACAAGCATACAAGGATCATGCGCAGTGACAGTCTAGGTAATCAAGTGAACACACACTTGCGCTAACTTGGCGCTTGTTAGCATGTATTGCCCGCTCCCTTGTGTTGTGTCAGGCTACTGCTGCGCTGAAAAGATTCTAAGCATAGCGCGCCAATTAGGCAAGACACAAACTATTGTCAAAAACAACAGGTTTTGCATGCAGACCTAGAAAAGGGAAACGTGTATGCACGTTAAAGTGAATGCAGCATGTTCTCACACACCGTGCCACGTGGGTAGTTTATTAACGCGTTAAAGAGCTCCTTTGGCAGAAATTCCGGCGTCGGCGTAGTCGTCGTTGGTTGTGAGCGAAAAATTAGCGTTGTCCGTGAGCGAAAAATCAGGAAAGATGAAAATAAGATTACAAAATCTTCGGTTCCAGTAAGAATCAAACCCAGGCCTGCTGCATGGCAAACGTGTGTTCTACCACAGATTGACGTCATTCCTTGAAACTGCTTCAGAAAAAGGAAACTATATGATTGTCACGTAATGGGAGGAGTCTCATTAACGCATGTAATATTGCGTGGCGGAAGCCTAGAATCGAACCAAGCGGCAAAACATGTGAATTGCCCAACGAGTGGGTGTTTTAAATGCCCACCTATTACAAAGCGCTCAGACATATTTAATTATCATCATCAGCAAAAGCATCAACAAAGTGAGCGCTGCGTAGGTTTGCGTGTAGCCTTACGGACGCGTAGTGGGCCCTTCGCTGATTCGCAAAAGGAATAATGATGGCGTAGTGGGCACTCAAGAACTGTACTTGCAGAAGGAATTCTAGCCTTTTCAGCCGTGCAATTTTTATTTTGGCCGGAGGATATTTTTCATTGTGTTCTCCTAGTGGTTGGGACCTCAGAAAACCGCAATTTATTCAATAAATTGAGCCAGTGGTACAATATTTATGGATCTAGGGTTGAGGCTTGCGCTAGTTGGTTCAGTGGGCTAGTTGGATTTACCTTCATGGTGTTAATTTAGGTCATCAGGGCTCAGTGGTTCTGAAATGAGAAAAATGGTTTCTTTATTCCTGCTACTCACTAGAGTAGACAAAATCAGAACCGGCGTCTTATTCGGCAGTGTCAAAGTCCTTGAAACCACTTCGGGACTTCGTCCCGGAAAGGGCGTCTACCCGCATCAGCTTACCCGCCTAGGCATCACCCATGACTTCGGTCAGGCGTCTTCGTTTTGGCTCTCAGCTCCGCAGAAATGCCACAATGGTGGTGTCGATCGCAGTGGGGATCATTAAAGAAATACTCTCCCAAGAATAGCAGTTTTGGTTTTTTTCCAAGTTGCTTGGGCAAATGTTAGTGTGATGGTGTCAATCGACACCGCCAGGGCCGAAAGGGCTAGGATGGCGCGTGAAACAGCTAATGTTACGCACACAGATGTTGGTTTCCTTGCGACACGGTTGATGCATCCGCCGAGAACCGAAAAAGGCTATCGATTGGGAAGGCGATGCGCGCGGGGCCCGGTTACGCTATCGCGTTCTACTCTTGAAGGCGAAGCTCAAGCGTCCTCCAAGTTTTTTTGTGCTTGCCAGTGTAAACTCACTGTGGACAATATCAATAATTGTCGGTCTCCCAGACTGCTGAACTTCCTATTTCAGTCATGTAGTTCGAAGAGAAATATTTACGAGGTGGAATGAAACACTCGCATATCCGGGGAGGAGGTTCAACCCACCCCCTTTCGAAATTTAAAAATATTTTTGGTTACGCCCCTGAAAGCAAAGGTAACAGGGATGGGGATTGCAGAACATATTGTATCGACAAGGCATACTAATATCAAATCAGTGTTTTGGTGTCTGCTGGCTGCGAAGCCGAAGTTCAAAGATACAATGTCTCTTTTTTTTCTTCTAGGTAACTTCACCTACATCAGCCAAACTATCTGAGAAGACCACATATCTAGTATACATAGGGAAGGCTAGCTTGATGAGGTGCTGCAATTTAGGTGATGTATATTGCAACGCACAATGGGGAAAATGGTGAGGTCACATTTGATGAGGTCACAAGTCAACAACAGCAGAACATAATTCGTCTCCTCCACTATTCCGGAGTTCCAGCAACTTCCCGCGATATGAGTATTATGCAGTTACCTTAAATAAACGGTCCAAGTTTGTTTCAATCTCTTTGTGTGCCTTTTTTTACGCGTCACTAATTGGTCAGAACAATTTCTGGCGCTACATTACACTGTAACGTTACACTGTAACATTACACTGTAACACTACATTCGTAACATTTCAAAACAGAGTTTCACGGACTTATAGACGTCTGATACTTTTATTCATCTGAAATACGCTAATGCTGAGTTCGAAGAATATATACACGTAGATTGTTTAGTTAAGTGTGACGGAATCTCGTCTGCTCGAGGACAAACATAGCGAAATAAAATATAGGAAACGTTTGTTAGATTTGTGTTTTTAGCTTGGTCGGCGTTTTATTTTATTTCACTACATATACATTACTACTAAGAGATCACACAAAAGGATGAGGGCAGTGAAAAGTTTACAGCAGGAAATATGTGCCTCATCTGCCGCTCTATGTCGATAGAATCTGTATTCATCTAAGGCAAAAGTAACAGGTAAGAGAAGCTTGAGCTTCTTGGCACGCCTGTCTTTAAATGACTGGCAGCAGTGAATTGCATTATTTCATACCAATTTATGCGTCATTTTTTCAATAAGTAATTATTTCAGGATGTGCAGAACGTTACAATTACTATTGATACCGTGAAATTGGTAATGTAATGTTCAGCTGAGCATCAGATGATGGCTTCACTTCTGGGCTGTGACACAACTCTTTCAATTCAAGCTCGCATTGCACGCTACATTAAAAACTTATGGCCCCTAATGAAAATCTGGCATCTACAAGATGAACCAATGTGAACTCGTTTCTGCCAGAAGCCGATAACTTGTTTGCACATGAGATTTCCTTACTCGCACATCTCATATTTAAAATTAAGATATGTTGTAACACATTCTGAGTTGTCCTTTCTATGTTCTAGGTATAAAAAAAATAATGAGTGCCAAAGCCGAAAACTAAAATAGGTCCTTATGGGACGAACATATTTCACCTTTCTGGTTTTTAATAGACAGTAAAGTTCCTTTCAGCATAAAAATGTATCCTACAAACGAAAAACCACAAAATATTGCTTCAGACAGTGACCTTACTTTAATACTGCGTGCCGCCATAGCAGTAGCAAACGAACTAGCTTGCCTGCGACCACAAGGTTGTACAAGGGCAACGTTATAGCAGCTCGTATGCTATGCCGTAGTTCCGAGCTCCTGCAACGCATAACGAAGTCACGTTGTCATTGCGCAAAGGTCTCGAATGTCAGAAGCGCTGTGGTAACAGCGCCGTATAGCACATTCCATGTTTTTTTTATGATTATGCGGAACATTAAAAACACCATTCAACCTAGTTAAGTGCCCTTTTAGCTGATATTGGGCAAGACCGCTTGCAAAAGCACGAAATTTTTTAAAAATATCTTCTACAAAAAATAACTTCTACTACCTGAGAAGCTGCGCTTACGACGTAATTTCAAGGTTGGAGAAGAAGAGCAGTACTGTCAGAGAGAAAATCTTTCAAGGACAGCACCACATTCGAGATATGTGGCTTTTAAATGTGCTACAAGATACAATGGCGTTCCAGTGAGCCGTTTCCCTGAAGTGTAATCATGACAGTTGAAGACAATCTTTGCAGCGGTGACGTACTTGCAACAGACTATAAACGGATACCTCGAGAGTGGTGCTTCTTATAATATTTGTTAAACAGACACAACTGCACTGTTGTTAAGCTTCCGTTTCTAAATTGTCTAGGTACTTAAGTAAAAAATAGAGCGAACTCCTTGCTAAAATCTGCTATGCTGCTTATGTGATGTAGCCTATCTGCAAAAAACGATGCGCCTAACTGCGAGAGTTTTCATGAGTGCCACATTCAAATATATTAAGGCAGAAGCTCAGGAGAAGAAAGCGTGAAGAGATGAAAAATACCGGAACACGGGGTGCAGCTGGAGTCAGTGGTTCAGCAAGCGGTCATGTCTCCGTTAGCCTTGAAGATAGCCTTGTCGCAGCCTCGAAGACAAGACCGCTCGTCGAAACGTTCGTTCCAGCGACGCCCCGTTTCCAAGAATTTATCATTTAGGTATCTTGTATACGGTAAAGCCTTGTGAAAACGTATATTCTTTTGGCAAAAATTGTATGTACGACGTTATCCAATGCACACCCACTTTTTTCACCACTGAAACAGCAAGCGCACCGTAACCAGAGCGGCAGTTTGAAGTTTCACCGTTAAATTTCATTTGTAGTGGTTATGGGCATAGGCAGTTAGACAAGAGACACACGAATCGGAATAGATGCCCTGGCTTGCTGGAGGTGTCCTCCAGAGGTAGAAGAACTGGAAGGATTCTGCGCCAGTCGCAAGCATATGGCTTCAAATGAGTCTCCATGAAAAAAAAGACCCTGAGGTTTTGAAGCACTGAGTAAACCATGCAAATAGAGCAGTCCATAAGCATTCGGTCACCACAGTTTCAAATCCTACGAATTTTGCTTTGAACGCTCAAGAATGCTGGAGGCAATTAAATTATTATTATCTGCAAAATATTGTAAGGATAAGGAAATAAGCAGAGAAAAAATTTCACCCTTGAGAATTCATGGTAAGAAGCAGCGCGAAAAGACGACGACACGAGGAATAGAACAACACAGGACAGGTGATGAATTTTCAAGCGCCTGTGTTGTATCGTTCTTCTTCTCGTGTGGTCTTTTTGAGCTGCTTTTCACCATGAATATCAACCAACTAGCCCAGTTTCGCATGCTATTGCTTCCTTGAGAAGTTCGTTCACCCATACGTTTATCAACGAAAAACGCCTGCTATGTCAACTTGCTCCTGGGCGATGCAATCACCTGCATGAAATATGGATGTACGGTGCACACTTAAGTACATTAGAGGTCAGTTTGTGTAAAGGTCACGGGCAGGTGTCGATAGAAGAGGTCATCAATAAACTAGAGTACTGAGCTCTGCAGATAAGAAACATTGCAGTTCTAGATAAATTCTGTTGATGAAGAACGGTCAGGAAATACGCACTTGCCTTTGTAAATGTGCCATGACGTCTGAAGGTATCAATGCATAGTTGCTGCAATCCTCTCTGCTGATAAGCATTGTATAAGAGCCAGGGAACAGCGAATGGAAACACCGCATCCGGCCTTTGAATTACAGCACACATCAGAACGTTGCAGCTGACGTTTCTCGAAGGAAAGGGTAAGTCTAAAATTATTCGTTCTTTTCGTATTATGTGCTTCTTAGTTTTACGTTCACTTGCTTCTAATTTCTGGATTCCTTGCTGGTGGATTAACTGCTTTATTACGTGTTACCCTAGTAAATACCAAAGCTAGTAAATCAGCCACTTTCATACATTGACCGAGGACTATGGGAAGGGCTAAAATCTACAGCAAGCTCGGTGGATGAATTCCCCATCGCGTTTTCACCGACCCATGCACAAACCCCAGCACATTGAGTTAAGTTTTTTTTTTGCGTGAGGACAGTACTAATCAAAAATTATAAAAGGAGCTGATTTTCTGGATCAGACTTAAGGGCATAAAGACATCCCATCCCCGTATCACCTAAAGCACAAAACTTAAACGCGTATCCAACGCCCATGCTTCTAGTTTAAGTACGAGAAAAACATAGTAATGCGTTAAAAGCGAATTCCTCTTCGGTTGGAAGTTCGTTAGCTGAATTTCAGAAAAGAAGTTTAATTCTAGCCATTATCAGAAAAGTGTGACTTGTGGGGCGGCATTTCCTGCTAACACTTCTGAAAATAACAGTAATGTAAATGCTTCGTCTGTTGATTTTTACAACAGCGACTGCGAGGTTCCCGAAGCTGTTAACACTCTTACAATGCTGTCATCGCAATGTTATTGTTAAGAAGGCTGTTGTGTTTATGAAAAATAACAGTAACACAATATACAACAGATTAAGTTCACGAAGTTACCATCGTAGCTTAGTGCAAGGAAAAAACGGTCAATCAGAAACAGGAAAACAAGCAAAAACGAACGCGATTCCCTGACTAGCGCTCTTGATTGCCTGTTTTATCTCACTTTTGCGTCTGATCTTACTTTGCTCTAAACTATAGGCTTGCAATGCGAGACCAGAAATCACTGATCTTAAAGATCGCAAAAATAAATGCCTTACGATTTAAAATGTCTTTTTGAGAGCCCAGTTGGTGCATAATGAGAATATTATTGCGCGCAAGAAAAGTGGCGCAAAATGAGGTTACATACGAGAGAAGCGCTACTTTTGAAACGTGTCTTTTCTTGCACTCAGTTATATTATTATTACAACTCAACGCTTGTCACTTAACCTTTTGTGTGAAATTTCATGCGACATTTTCTCATAATGTTCTTCACCCTCAGCACTTTAACTGTGGCATTTCTACTACAAAGCACAGATTAAGATGAAACTTTGGACGCCCATCGCACTGTCCACCTGCGTCGCATTAGGTAAGCCTGCCTTCAATTTTCTGATATTTGACGTAATTCAGTCTAGTCATGCAGAACTGCTGTGGTGCCTGAAACCAAATCCTATTTGTGTATGACGTTTGTAAAATCGAGAAAGTAGCAAATAAATAAAACGATAAAATCTTCGGTCCCAATGAGGATCGAACCCGGGCCGTTCGCGTGGCAAGCAGTTGTCTTACCACAAAGCCACGATGTTGCTTGCAGTTACTTCAGAAAAAAACACTACATAATGTCATGCAGTGAAAGGAGTCTCGACGCATTTTGTTCGGCAGTGTCACGACGAAACAAGCCCATACGGTAGGCGCATTCGCGAGGCCATCAAACTACGTCGAAAAACGCCGGGATAGTGCTGCCATAGCCGCTAAATACACACACGAACTTTCAAACAGCTCTAAAAATGAACAACTATGTCCATCTAGAGTAAACATATCACGCAAACGCAGCAAACGCTAGATATGTGCTGCCATATGTGAGGCATTGTGAGAAATATGTCTCGACTTTTTCATGGCATCCGAGAGGGCCGGCGCGCGGCGTATAATCTTGGAGGCCATGCGACTCTTGCTTTAGATCGAAAGCCTGTAAAATTCGCGCGTGTGTGCGTGTGTGTGCGTAACAATACACATTAATAAGTATGCCCTAGTGGTTGAAGTGCGCACTAATCCAAAAAAACGGCAGGAAGTGCAAGATGGAAGCTTTGATGAAAAAATTTGTAAACAGGAGGTGGGTGCTCGAGCAGCCACCCCCTGTAGGTGCTCGATGAATACTGCCTGGAATGAAGGCATTCCTGGCAGCATAGTGAAATTTGTACTATCTAGACTGGTGCGAATAAATAATTTACAACGCAGGCTCACTTTCCACGTGTGATTTAATGTAGACAGACTGCAGTGTATTTTTTCTGTTCTCAAATCGCTATATCCTTGCATAAAGGTGACCGATTAGTACGACATATCAAGTAATGGATGCTTCATCAATTTCATTCTCAGAAAAGCAGGCGTAAGGTGTGTTATTATGCGCATAACACTTGCAAATCCCGGTAGCCCAAAACGCTTTACTCTCTAAATTTTGTACTTTCTAAAATCTTTTTTACAACCATTCCAGCCCCTCCAGGCTGTTTTAACAATAGAGATGTTTAAAGGGACTGTCTACCACTCGGAAAAATTTTTTCTGGTTCTGGTAAAAATGAGAAGATCATTCGTCACATCGACGGCAACGAGCACGCTTTTGCCCCATAAAAAAGGAATTGTATTTTTAATTTGATGTTGAAAATTATGAAAGAATGACCGCTATCGTCACCCAACGGCGATGTGGTCAATCTACTGGTAGGACATGAAATCCTTGCATGTAGACTCATTTGCTTAAAAACAAACATGCCCTTGAAACTATTTTACGCACTTGAGGCAGCTTTCGGTTGCATCAGAGAGTAATTTTTGGCTTTTTTTTTCTCACGCATCCAAAAAGGCAGCCGGTGGCGCTTCTTGCGGCGGCATTTTCGATTTCGTCTACTTCAACTCATGCGCTATGTCATGCGGCCCTCCGCGCTGGTCGTACCGTGCCGTTGTATTGTTAGGATGTGTCACATGCGCTGCGCTGTCAAGGCTTGCATTTACCGTCTCGCTTTGATTAATCAACTTGACTTGGATTGTGGCAGCAGTGCTAAAATAAACGCATAGACTGCGATTACAGCTAAACAAGTGTTCTGTAATTGTATAAGGCTTCATTTAACGGCTAGCGCGCTGAAAACGACTGTTACATTCATTTCATTAGGGTTCAGTGAAAATAAAGCAATCGTACAGAAATCACCTGTGCTTTCGGTTTTAATTTTTACCGGCACCAGAATCGTCGTTGCGTCCACCAACCAGTGTTGCGAGCATGTTTCACGCCAATGGCAGAAGACCGAACGCAGATCGAAAAATACAGTTATAAAATTTTCTGCTCACTTTCCCAGAGAAACCTCTGCAAGGTTGGACACTTCAGACAGTACGCTTCCTATTGCGGTACAAAACAGAAAAGCGATGAAGGACAGTGGACAGTCCCTTTAAGCTCGCCAAAGCATCGTGTGGCGTTAACAGAGAACTATCATCACCATGAACGGCTTTTACCTTATATGGCATCTCGCGTCACATAGAAACTCGTTGGAAGAAGTAGGAGGAGACAAGATGAGAAGTGGAGAGGAGGAGAAGAAATAAATAAAATATGTTGGCGAGGCGGGATTCGAACCTGCGTACCCATGGTTGTAACGCTAGCGTCGTAACTACTCGACTATCCAGGCACGCGAGCCGAACAAGCATTTATGGGACCTACATGAATGCGTTGCTATGGGCGAGATAACGAGAAAAAAATAGAAAGAGAACCACATGATTGTGTTGCTATGGGAGGGAAAGAGAAAGAGAGAGATAAAGAAACACAGAGAAATAGAGACAACGAAAGAAAAAGAAAGAAACAGACAGAGATACAAAGAAAGAGAGAAATAAAGCATAGCATAGCCTTGTATACTATAGTATAGCAAAGGGGTGGGAAATGGAAGTGAGCGTGAGGAGGAGGGAAATGAGGAAGGTAGAGGGTGAAGCACAGCATGGTCATGTATAGTAAGTATTGCAAGGTGTGAGAAACGGAAGTGGGGGTGACGAGTGATGTGAGGATGAGGAGGAGGTAAATGAGGAGGGAAGAGGGTTAATATGGCATAGCCTTCTTAGTACAGTATAGCAAGGGGCAGAAAGGGAAGTGAGTGGGAGGAGGAGAGAAAGTACCAGGGGCGCCGCTACTTCCTCAGTCTTCGCACCACTAGTGCATAGCTGCCTTAATTTCTTTTTGGAGCGCAGCTCTTAGGTGCACGTTCCTGCGTTGAGCGGCGTCGCCGTTGTCGTCGGCGTAACCGATAGAGCGAACGAGGACGAGAGAGAGCTAACGCAGAGCGCAGCGAGCCGCTCTGTCGGTGTCTGCAGTTCCTCGTGCCTTCTCACGCTTCTTGTGACTGTGCAACGCGTGCCTCTTGCGCATGGGCACGAGAAAGTGAGTTGACCTGCGGGAAGAAGAGGACGTGCGTTGGTCGTAGGGACACTTTGTGTGTGGAACGCCATAGCGGACTCTTCGATTTTGCGTCTAGTTTTTCGGGCATAGGTACGCCCCTAACAATGGCTTCAGAACGGCGCAACAAGGAAGACGAAAAGACGAAAGATCACACGAACACAGCGCTTGTGTTCGTGTGATCTTTCGTCTTCCTTGTTGCGCCGTTCTGAAGCCATGCATCTGTACCCATTCGCCCAATTGTCAGTGCTACTCATCGCCCATAAGTTTTAGGGCACAGCTCTTAGGTGATCTAAACAGCTGCGCTCAGAATCCGCATTAGGCAGTATCGTAATCGTCGGTGATCTTTTTTGCAAACGCTTCTTTCATATGGACACTTCAAGAAGCATTGGCTTATAGCTGCAGAAGTGCATATGAACGACCTATACGGTGTGAAGAACTCTAGTGAAATATTGTCGTGAGAAACAGTGCTCTGCGGCAGCATCGTGGGCCGCTCTCCCGCGTGAGGCATAACATCTATGAACCACCTATCATGAATAACCGTATTATGTTTACAAAAGTATAGCTGTAAAAGGAACCAAATTTATGGTATTAGGCTACGTACGAAATCCATGCAAGTCTGTTTTGAATTCTCCTTTAGAACGAACGTGACAAAATATTACCACACTTTTTAATTACACGCTAAGCCCTCGGCTGCCGTAGATTCAGGGGTGAACGCGGGGCTACCGGTGCTTGTATTTGGCTGTGTCTTCCGCAGGCAGCCACAGTTATCTCCCAGTAGAATAAATCGTCGTGCTTCATATGTTAAATGGGAATTGTTTGCTTAAATAAGCGACCTGAAGTAAACATCCATAGAACCTCTGCGTGCGTTCGAAGCGTACTTCAACGTTTTCCTAAGATGAAGTGGCATTTTACTGAACTTAAAAAAAATCTACACTAAGCCCGCATCTACATCTTATAGCGGTATGCTTCAACACGTACAAATCCCCAATCAGAAATATGTGAATACAGGCCGCTGAACACTGCATCTTGCGATTTACTACTTCAAGCGTTGGCGTTAACTTACGACTTGTTCGTTCATATTGTTAAAAGGAAACAGACTTTCATTGATCCGCATCAGCTTAAATTATATCTGCAAGCGAAACTGATATCTAAGGTTCGATTTTATTTAATTTCCGGGTAAGAGGCTGATTCCTAGAAGAGAAACTAAGGGCCAAACTTTCAAACTAAATGTTGCTGCTGTACATCAACAGCAGCATTTCAGTGCGACGTTATAAAGTTCACATTTCCTTATTTTTTCAGGCCATCCTTGGAGAAAGAAAACTTCTCGGTTCTAAGTTCACCCCTTGATTTCTCACAATAAAATGTCTTTACCTTCGCAAATAAATCAGTAACTAAGCTCGTGAGGCTGTAACAATACATGACCTACCCTACACTTTAGGGCGCCGTGGCCACTCGTCTGTTTTTCCTTTTTTCTTCGTTTATAACACCTGAAACCGCAGAAGTTGCCCTATTAGTATTTTATCAAAGTACTTTCTTACATATCAGTTACTAAATATACAAAAGTGAAGGACAATATATTATATCACTATAAATTTTGTTGCATTTGCGCGAACTCAAAATGTTCATGTTTCTAAGGGTTTGGCAATTTCGGAGGGAAAGCATTGCACAGTGCGCGCGAAGAAAATACTCTGTCAGACTTCATAATGCTTGGGCGTCTTGCAACTCATCAATAAGAAAGTGGTATATTGCATCAGTTTCCTATATAACACAGAAACCACAATAGTCTACGCCAGAATGTTTCCCGATAATTATAATTTGCGCTCCTGGTTGCACTTCGTCTTTCAAATTTGCAGAGATGGTGTGCGCTGTAAACGAAACTTCATTCTCCAAAGAAAGCTGCGAACTTGATCCAGACCCAGGAATTTGCAGAGGAATGTTGAAGCAGTGGTTTTACAATTCCACTTCATTTCGGTGTGAAACGTTCCACTACGGAGGTTGTCTCGGAAACGCGAACAAGTTCGACACCCTAGTTGAATGCAACAAGAAGTGCAGAGGTAAGCGGTCGTTATCTACGCTGAAGGGGTAGCAGTACACGCCAGGTATGAGCAATATTCACCAGCGTGAACATTCTATCGGAAAAGTTAAGTTTCAGAGACTTGGGTCAATGCCCGAATGGTCTCTTCTGCGATTTACAGATTACGTACGTCTGATGTTACGGTCTTTTCACAAGTGCTTGAAAAACTCAACAATGTTAACGCGATTGCATGAAAGAGCTCGTTTCCCAATCATTCCGGTGTCGCGGTCGGTGTCGGCGTTGTTGGTTGTAAGCGAAATATCATCATCTTGTCCATGATGGAAAAATCGATAAAGATGCAAATAACACAAATAATAAAAATCTTAGGTACGAGTGAGAATCGAACCCACGCCGTATGCGTGGCAAGCAGGCAATCTACAGCAGAGCCACGCTATTGCTTGAAACTGCTTCTGAAAAAAAAAAAGGCTATATGAATATCATCTAGTCGAAGGAGTCACCTTAACGCATGTAATAATGCGTGGCAGAAGCGTAGAATCGCGCCAGGCGTCAAAACATGTCAATTGCGCTACTATTGGGTGTGTTTTAAGGGCCTACCCATTACAAAGCGCTCAGACATATTTAATCATCATCAGCTACAAAAGCATCAACAAAAAAATGTTCCAGTGGCGTAGCTCGACTATGCCAGGATAACGTAGCGTTAGCAATGGTTCAGCTGATTGTTCTTAGCTTTCCTGATTGTGTAGGATTAGCTTGATTATCATGCTTACTGCTGCTCCAATGACATATTATGTGGCACATGTATATTTATTTTGATAGGCAACTACTTCGGGATCCAATGAGTTAAGCTCTTCCGCTCTTCGGCGCCGTTGAGCATCATTTCTGCTCTCCTTCTCCATGGAAAAACCACACTGGCAAACGCCAGTCAGAGGCGCTTTCAAGCGGCTCCAGCGCAGTGTCAGACGGCGACTACACAACGAAGGCGAATAGTTGCGCGCGCGCCGGCGCCAGTACGTCTACCTCGGCTACGACGTCACTCCTCTGGAAAGCGCAGACTGGCGGCAGCGAGTCGCGCGCGGCAGCGGGGGAGTGCGCGGGAGGTGCGGGATCCGATGCTCCAGCTGTGTGACATCACTCATCCTCGCGCATGCGCAGCACGGCTCTTGAGGAGCCACGGGAAACTGGCTCGGCTAGGCCAGTGGAGCTAACGCTACAAAATCAGCTGCGTAGGTTCATGTGTTGAGTTACGGACGCGGAGTGGGCCCTTCGCTGATTCGCAAAAGGAAGAATTATAGCGTAGTGGGCACTTAACAATTGTACTTGCAGTATACATTATAGGATAGTTTGAAACCGCCAATGTTACGTGCACAGAGGTTCGTTTCCTTACGACACGGTTAAGGCATGCACTGAGAACCGAAGCGAGGTTAGCAATTGAGAAGGCGACGCGCACTGGGCCCGATCACGCTATCGCGTTCTACTCTTGGATGTGAAGGTCAAGCGTCCTCCAAGTTTTCCGTCGAAAGTTTTGATGCTGACATTCCAATGAAAACATCACACGCCTTAGTTACGTGCATGACTTCGGGTACCAGCAATGCCTTCGCTATCTGCCTCTAGTTTAAGAAAATTCGGCCGATCCCACGTGCTGTGGGAATTGGTCTCTTGCGAAGCAGTCAGCGAGTACTCCGGTGCTACACCTCATGGCTTTGAGCAAAGCGTTACGAGGTGGATCGACGTGTTTTTAAGTGTAGTAGCTGTGTGCCCATCGTGGGCTTACCAGGCACGTCGACAACACTATCGTTTAAAGGGTGAGACGTAATGTCAGCCTCAAGTTAGAGTACATGCGTCAATATTATCGAAACTTAGTGCACTCTATGGTGAAATCATATGAATATCATACGTAAATTCCGTTAATGTATTCCTCCGGGGTCGAGCAATGCTTTATTATAGCTTGTTGAATCATAGGAATAAAAATGTAATGTTTATTAGACTGCTATAAATGCGTAGCCAACACTGAAACCTCAGACGTTAATCTAATATGATGCTTGTATCGTAGGAGTACATATATGTAATGTTTATTGCTTGCTTGTAAAATTTTATAGCCAGTACAATAACCACCATTGACGTCGCACCGACATTACGCCGTTGTTCATGTCATGACCCGACAATCACATTCGTCAATTCCTCTTACCCTCCCACGCCAATTTTGGTCTACATCAAGTGTTAATGGGGCGATCATGAGAGCAGGCAGGCAGGCAGGCAGGCAGGCAGGCAGGCAGGCAGGCAGGCAGGCAGGCAGGCAGGCAGGCAGGCAGGCAGGCAGGCAGGCAGGCAGGCAGGCAGGCAGGCAGGCAGGCAGGCAGGCAGGCAGGCAGGCAGGCAGGCAGGCAGGCAGGCAGGCAGGCAGGCAGGCAGGCAGGCAGGCAGGCAGGCAGGCAGGCAGGCAGGCAGGCAGGCAGGCAGGCAGGCAGGCAGGCAGGCAGGCAGGCAGGCAGGCAGGCAGGCAGGCAGGCAGGCAGGCAGGCAGGCAGGCAGGCAGGCAGGCAGGCAGGCAGGCAGGCAGGCAGGCAGGCAGGCAGGCAGGCAGGCAGGCAGGCAGGCAGGCAGGCAGGCAGGCAGGCAGGCAGGCAGGCAGGCAGGCAGGCAGGCAGGCAGGCAGGCAGGCAGGCAGGCAGGCAGGCAGGCAGGCAGGCAGGCAGGCAGGCAGGCAGGCAGGCAGGCAGGCAGGCAGGCAGGCAGGCAGGCAGGCAGGCAGGCAGGCAGGCAGGCAGGCAGGCAGGCAGGCAGGCAGGCAGGCAGGCAGGCAGGCAGGCAGGCAGGCAGGCAGGCAGGCAGGCAGGCAGGCAGGCAGGCAGGCAGGCAGGCAGGCAGGCAGGCAGGCAGGCAGGCAGGCAGGCAGGCAGGCAGGCAGGCAGGCAGGCAGGCAGGCAGGCAGGCAGGCAGGCAGGCAGGCAGGCAGGCAGGCAGGCAGGCAGGCAGGCAGGCAGGCAGGCAGGCAGGCAGGCAGGCAGGCAGGCAGGCAGGCAGGCAGGCAGGCAGGCAGGCAGGCAGGCAGGCAGGCAGGCAGGCAGGCAGGCAGGCAGGCAGGCAGGCAGGCAGGCAGGCAGGCAGAGGCAGGCAGGCAGGCAGGCGGCAGGCAGGCAGGCAGGCAGGCAGGCAGGCAGGCAGGCAGGCAGGCAGGCAGGCAGGCAGGCAGGCAGGCAGGCAGGCAGGCAGGCAGGCAGGCAGGCAGGCAGGCAGGCAGATAAGATAGATAGATAGATAGATAGATAGATAGATAGATAGATAGATAGATAGATAGATAGATAGATAGATAGATAGATAGATAGATAGATAGATAGATTAGATTAGATTAGAAACGCTCAAAGCGCCCAAGGGTCGCTAATGAATGCTTCGCATTTAAAAAAGTCAGTTTCACCACAAGGGCGAAGCAATGAATGCGATAGCAACAAATTGTAGCGTTACACGAAGTAAGGCTGGCAGCCAACTGTTCTGTATCCGATCTCGCGTAAGTACAAAACGCTGGTGTAAGAGAATACGGCCGCTCCAGGGAGAGATGCTCTCCGCATAGTGACTTTGCGTTGAGAGCGCAGCACGTAGAAAGAAAATGGCAACTTGGGCGAGTTGGTATCGGTTGATACTTCAAATAACAGCGAGCCAACAAAACGAGCACACTAAAGGGGAGGAAACGACACACACAACAAGCGCTGACTCGCAACTGTTGCGAGTCAGCGCTTGTTGTGTGTGTCGTTTCCTCCCCTTTAGTGTGCTCTTTTTGTTGGTGCGCTGTTATTTGAAGTATGAACGTAGAAGGGTATACGAGCCGCCTGCTTTGATGGCTTTCGATATAGCGTGTGCGCCAGCAATCGAGACCGCACCCTTAGATTCAAAGTTCAAAGTTACTCCTCGCGCGACACCTCCCTCCTCGCGTCATTGCGTCTTTTAAGGCTCGTTAAAGACGGGCGGGGCGTTTCCTCTCTGCTTCGTTGGCAGGCCTCCTGAGCGGGGTGATGTTATCGCATGCACCCTCCGAGCGACGGAAATGAGCCGGCTCGTTCGAACTCTGCTTCGGCCGCGTTCGTCGCCCCCACTCGCGCGCTTTTACCCACGGTAGGACGTACAATGCGCTGGGGGATCTTATGACGACGACGGCGAAAACCCGTTGAGACTGTCCATATAATTGCTATCGCAATAAAATCCAGAGTGCAGGGGTCTTTCGTGGACTTGCATTTTTTTAAGCGTTGACGGGCCGCGTAGCAGCCGATATTATACTGTGTCGTGCTAGTTTTCTGCTGATGACTATTCTAGCTTTCCCCTTGAAGCTTAGTTTTAGCGGTCGTAGCAACATACATCCAATTGCGCTACATGTGTATTATTTTCTAGGTAATGACATTGGCACAACCTATATCCCTCTGACTTTTGTAAATGTCGTTTTATTTATACCTCTTCATTATGTTCTGCTCTCTTCCTCACGGGAAGCTCACGAAGTACACTTGCTTACCCTGATATAGTATTTATTTATTTATTTATTTATTTATTTATTTATTTATTTATTTATTTAGTTACCTATTTATTTATTTATTTGTTCATTGCGGTATCTTCCCACAATCAAGGCGCTACAAGAATACGAAAACTTGCGTATTGAAATAATGGAATATGTACAGGCATCATATAAACACCAAAGCAAGCATCCACCCTATACATAAACCAAGAAATCAGTAAAAATACTCTTGGATGACATTCGACCAAAACTGGATTTGAAGGGAAATATACGACATTAAAACAATAGAGTCATGAAAAAAGGCTATGTGAGCGAGTTGTTCGATAAGAATGTGTGGTTATTCACATTTCAGACCCTGTGCTCGGAGTCTGTGCATTGCCCGAGCCCAAGCAAGTTTGCCGCGCAGGATACAGGGGCTACAGATTCAATGCTGAGAAGCAAAGATGCGAGTCTTACATATATTGCAAGAAAAACGCAAATCATTTCGCAACTCTAGCAGAGTGTGAATACCTATGTGGCAGTGAGTATCCTTATTTTTGTTATTGACTTCATTCTGACATTTTGCAATTACGCTGCATCTGTTGCAGGGGTAGGCGTAGATCAACTAATAAATGAAGACATTCATTTACAATTTGCGGACATGTGCCACTAAAGAACTCGAACGTCAACTTTTAAAGGACAGCGAACTAGTTGGGAACGTTATCACCACGTTAAAACAATAAAGGGTGTGGTTGTAAAAACCACGAGTATGGAATAGTTCAGCGAACTCATTTGTTTATTTATCGAGCCTTATCAATAGACTTCTATTCTTTAGTGTCGAAGTGTACTTCCTAGCTCCTGAACTTGATCTACCTTTTCTGAGCAGTTATCAAGTACGATGTACAAAACCACCCCTTTTCATCGCAAAGAAGCGTGGCACGTTCTCTAGCGACTTGAATACTCGTACTCCGTCGTGCTTTTCAAGAATGAGAGTTTCCTTTTCGCGACTACTTTATGTGTCTGAGAGTTTGCCGGTCCGGTATGCTTCGTATATTTATTCTGCTCAGTAATTTCGCTTTTCTTTATAGAATCTCGAAACTACAGTGCTTAGAATATTGTGTTGAGGATTTGGCAAACTATTTCTCGTTGGTACCAACAGTAAATTGTTCGACGAAATCTCTCACCAACGAAAGTACGTCTCACACATGAATGAAATGATTGTAATAAAATGAATACAATTAAAAATGATTACATTATATTTTCAGATCCTTTCAGTTCACCTAAAGCTCTCCTTAAACGTATGACACATAAATTTTACGCTTACAAGCCATCACAATTTATCGATACCGGCAAAAAACACCCTATGGTATATTATTTCCTTATTTTTGTTCACGGATACAAAAATGTTTCGAGCACATTGCCCTTCCGATTTCAATTATTCTGTAACTGCAATATGGCGTTATTATAAAGTCATAAATTCAACAACTTCGTTGTGGTATTTTATGCGGGAATGTTGCGATCAACCCGAGATATTAATTATTATCTACGCGTCTCTGCGTCCTTCGGGGCCACGCGAACACGCACATTTCCAGGTTCACGAATCATTTTTGTGACCTGCGTACAAATTATAGTTCTCGCTAAGGCAAGGCATTTGCGACATCCATATGAAAATCCCATGAGCAATAGTAGACACCATTCAATCAGACGGTCAAACGTGGCCTTCACTGTCAAACAAAAATAAATGTACCTTCTAGTGGAAAGCCTGCTATGTCTAGTGTCCATGAAGGATATATCCGAATAGGACAGCTCTGAATAAATCGTCTACGAAGACGTTTCGATAACCGCATGAGAACAATGACTGCAAGGACAATGAAACAGCACGTGCTTCAACTAGTACTAACCAATTCGGCTACAGGTACTCGTTGCTTAAGAATTATTTCACATATAAAGCAGCATTACAGCAACGTTGAATATACATACTACCAAGGAACTGTTTTTGTTACAAAATTCTTTCTCCTGGTATAGTTTAATGTCACCAATGCTTTGTAATGCGACGCTTTTCTTTGCGCTCTAGGTGAGGCTAGAACTGCCGCAAGATTCCTTTGATGCAACGTCGCTGTACAACAGATGCGCCGCTTAAACCATGTGTTCTACTGTAAATGTCCCGGATCGCTCGTAGTACAGGAAATACCTCCATCTAAACGCAAGGAGTTTGCCATTGTTTTTAGACTGAATGTGGCAGGAGGTAGACACAGACAAGTCGAAGACGAAGAGACGCGCCATCTTAACAGTCATTTATGGGGGCAACAGCAACAACGGCTCCATGTTCTGATTGTCAGAATAAACGGTTCTGACTACAATGTTCCCTTGCTAACACCGCGGCGCCGTATTGATAATCTGGGAACAGTTGGCTAATGTTGTCAAGCTGTCTGGTAGGACGGCGCGTTCGTCTAAGGCTTGCTGCGATGCTCATTGGCCCTGATGCAAATTGTACTTAGCATTAGAGCAGTAACGCAATCTAGTAAATGTCGGATGCCGCTCTAGTGACATTCGCACTCACACTTGACATTTGCAGTTCATATTTATTAGCTTGAGAGAGACGTCGGTTACTGCCTTGTAGCTTCAAGACGAAATAAAACATAGAGGGCGCTATATTTCAGGAGAGGGAAATACCAGACAGTTGGCGAAAAAGTAGAATGAACTTAATCTATAAAGGCAGGGGAGAAAAGGATAACATTCGCTCGTATAGACCGCTAACCATTACATCGGTGCTATACAGGTTGGCGATGCAGGCAGTAAAATTAAAAATAGAAGCGTGGGTAGAACAAAATGATATTTTGGGAGAACTTCAGAATGGATTTCGAATCGACAGGCGGTTAGACGATAATCTGTTTGTTCTTACCCAGTGTATAGAAATATCGAAAATAGAAAACAGGCCCTTATACGTAGCTTATCTAGATATTACCGGGGCGTATGACAACGTTAATCAGGAAATTTTGTGGGATATACTGAAAGAAGTGGGCATAGGTGACGACTGTATACAGCTTTTCAGGGAAATATACCGAGAAAATACAGTTTGTATAGAATGGGAAGGAATAAGTAGCAAGGACAGCGTTGAAATCAGCAAGGGGCTGAGACAGGGATGCCCTTTGTCCCCGCTGTTATTCATGCTGTACATGGTGAGGATGGAAAAAGCGCTAGAAGGTAGCAACATTGTATTTAATTTGTCACCCAAACAGGTCGGCACGATGGTTGAGCAGAAGCTTCCAGGTCTATTTTATGCTGATGATATTGTCTTATTTGCGGACAGTCAAGATGATATACAGCGACTGGCAGATATATGCGGAAGGGAATGTGAGGCTTTAGGACTAGGATTTAGTGCAACAAAATGTGGATTGATGGTATTCAATGATCACGAAGACCATGCGGTTTTTATACAGGGCCAAAAATACCGAGGGTAAGCGAGTACAAGTACCTCGGAGTATGGGTAAATGAGGGGGATAGATATATGGAGGTACAAGAGAAAGCATCGGTAGCAAAGGGAAAGAGGAATGCTGCCATTATGAAGCACAGAGCTTTATGGGGGTACAATAGGTACGAGGTGCTTCGAGGGCTGTGGAAGTGTGTGATGGTCCCGGGGCTTACATTTGGGAACTCAGTGATGTGCATGAAGTCAGAGGTACAATCAGGAATGGATGTAAATCAAAGGACGGTGGGCCGCCTCGCGTTGGGCGCTCACGGGAAGACGACAAATGAGGCTGTAAAGGGTGATATGGGATGGACAGGCTTTGAGGTGCAGGAAGCTCAGAGCAAAATGAGATTCGAAGAGAGGCTGAGGAAAATGAAGAAGAGTAGATGGGCAGAGAAGGTTTTCAGGTATTTGTATAGAAAAAGCGTTGACACGCAGTGGAGAAAAAGAACTAGGAGGCTCACCAGTAAATATACGGCTAGCAGTGCGGGCGATATGGCAACAAGGAGCATTAAGCGGAAGGTCAGAGAGGCGGAGAGGATTTACTGGATGGCAGCGATGGAAAAGAAGCCGGCTCTGAGTAACTACCGAAAGGGAAAAAACGAAATAAGGAGGGAAAGGTTTTATGATAATTCAAGGGGAAGCGCTTTACTGTTTGAAGCAAGGTCGGGCTGCCTTAGAACGCGTAGTTATAAAGCGAGATTCAGTAACGAAGAAGAACAATGTACCTGCTGCGGAGGAACTAAGGAAACGATGGAACATGTACTGATTGAATGTGGCGATATTCACCCAGGTATACGTGTGGGCACGAGTCTACATGAAGCGTTAGGTTTTAGGGACAACAATGGAAAGCCGAACACGTCCGCGATAGAAATAAGTAAGAGACGGTTAGAGTATTGGTGGCAGAAAAGTAGAGATAAAGAACAAAAATAAATAATGGGGGGAAAAATAGGGTCATTCTGCCTGAAGAGGCAGAGAGATAGACCGTGAATTTATAGTTTTTTGGTATAATAACATAGATTTAATCAATGTAAATAAGGTATTAGGCCAGCATAAAACAACGAAGCGAAGCTTTTTTTTTTTTTCCTTCGAGCCTGGTGGCAGACATGTCACCGCCCCGTTACAAAGGGGACGCTCATAGCATCCATCCATCCATCCATCCTGATGTATCCCCACAATCATCTAGGAATTCACAGCGGAAAAGTCATGTAATGCGAAAATAGTCCTTACATACGAAATTGCTTTCGGTGGAAGCGAAAATGCTTGAGGCCCGTGTACTTAGATTTAGGTTCACGTTGAAGAACCCGAGGTGGTCGAAATATCCGGAGCCCTCAACTATGACGTCCCTCAATCTTATCGTTGAATTGGGACGTTAAACCTCAATAATTTTTATTATACAGAATTGCACAGGGAAGTCATTACGCAAATATTCAATTTTTCTATCCACACACTACAGATATCCCTGATAAACGCTAACGTGCTTCCTATATTTCTCATGAATAACACCGCGTATGTTGACTTCTTACAATGCTACGGCTATCCACTCTAGAATGCATGCAAAAAAAGGCTATGGTAGTATGCAACCTGGACTTTTTCTTCTTATCTAGAGTTTGCACAAGATCCATGCTTTCTGCCGAAGCATGCTGGTCGCAACTGCACCACGGAAGATCACATGCAAAATTACTGGTTCAACAGCGAAAAAAAATCCTGTGAACTCTTTGACTACAATGGATGCGGAGGCAACGGAAATAACTTCGTCGAAGAATCAGAGTGCTGGAGCACGTGCGCCAGTAAGTTTTCTAATGATGCGCGCTATCCGCTTTATATATACTCACCTAAATGCATTTTAACTTTTTATTGCATGAATTTTAGTGAATATTGAAAAATGGGCCATATCTGGAGGAAATCCTGAATAAGAATGTGTCAGCAGACATGCAAGCAGAAGGCACCATACAGCGAGATCACTAATTTATACCACGACACAATGTATCTTACCCTAATACCGGTACCCAGATGAAGGCCTAAAGCAACATTCACTATACGAGTCATGCCCTTGTTGCAACTTCCTTGCGATGGCTATCCATTAAGCAGAGGTGACAAGCGGAGACGCGCCTGTTTCTAATGGGGCTTTCGATTTCTTCGCTGTATTAGAGACTGCACATTATACTTTACTATTACTTCATTTCTTTCTGCTATGAGTGCGCTTCTATTTTGTTACACCACCATAATGTTATGCAGCCTGTTTAGGCAATCCTTTTTCTAGTGCAATTGTTGGCAGCAGCTTTTAACCGGTGGTTTACATGAGAGTTGTTGTATTCTTTCTTAAAATACGCGTATGTATGTACTATCATGAGCCATAAGTGCTAGAACACCGCATTCATGCTTGCTCAACCATTAGCTGCAATGTACTGAGGTGAATGCGACGTATTGAATTGCCAGAGATACCTTTCCGCTTGAACATTTATTGTCATGAACAATTTTGCGCTTGCCAACTGCGATTAGCCGCTATGGCCTTTAAAATGTCATTTCATTGTTCTATCTCTTATAACTCACTACTACACTAATGTGTTCTTAGACTCTTGTGTAACTGTGGTGCGTGCATTTTGGGTATTGGCCGAGGAAGCGAGCATATCAATATCGCATACGCAGTGCCAAAATGGCCCAATTTTTGGCCGTATGAAACGTGCCCGGTGCTGTCTGCCCGAGAAGAAAGAGGCGAGCGTAAATCTTGAGGTCTAAGGTAACACACAGCTTGCGTCATTGGGTATGTGAAAGAGGTGACGTAGATGCCACAAACGGGACGAAATCCCCATTGAATGCATACCCCATCAAACCAATCCCATTCACGTATCCAGTTATTCCTTAAGCTCACAGAAGTAAACCAAGTCTCAGTACTTGTTAACACCAGATACTTCGACAACCTGAAGTTCAACTGTCCAAATACAACCCACTTAGTAATGTTGCATGATTTTGATTACAACAGACAAAAATCCTGTAAACACACGTTTATAAGTTTTATGAGCGAATATGAGAAATGCCACGGTAATATCTAGCATACCTTGATATATGGATTCTCCCCATTGGTCGTTGCAGTATATGTAGGGAACAGGTGTGCCTATCCAATTAAATTCGGATACCCCTGCCCGAACGGATCAAAAGAGGTTGTGTTTGGATACAACAGCCATACCAAGAGATGTGAGAGATTCGTTTACTCCGGCTGCGGTGGCTACCCGAACAAGTTCCGAAGCGCAAGCGAGTGCTGGAAGACGTGTGGTCGTGAGTACAAGCTGTTTTCACGTCCAACCGAAGCAAAGTTTCTTACGTTTAATCCAGAGAAAGATGAAATTGAGAAGGAACAGGCAGGGGGATCGTATAGTAAGCTGAATAAGGCTCTATAACGTGAACGGTCGTGATGTGTTGTTCTTGGTGTTTGTAGGTCGACGAAACTTCCCGATACTGCCTTTTTTTATCTAGTGTTTTGATATGTTTACGTTAACAGTGTTCATTTGTAACAGGCTAATAATACCGTTATCAAAGGGGCCTTGCAACACTTTTCGAGCATACTCAAAAAGCGCTGCCGATCGGTAGTCGAGGCTCCCGAGAACACGCGAGCCAAATATTATAGCGATGCGCACGGCCTGGAATTTACAATAAATGCTCAAAGTCAGCTGAAAATCGCTCCCTCTTCTCTCGGCAAATGATGTATTAGTCCGCAAAATATGACGCGATTGTCGGCAGTTCCGCCATTGGCTGATGTTATAATCACGATAACACCCTCATTATTACTTTCGTTGTTAATTTTGAGTTCAATAAGTAGATAATATGTATGTTTATATTCTGTTATCGCGTTAAAAACACCGAACAAACAATATTAGCACTTCCGGTCTCACCGACAGCTCGTCTGCTCGTAGTTCCGTGGTTCCGTTTTCTTCGCCATGCGCAGTGCCGAAAACGTGAATATTTCTGTGCTTTTGACCATCGCCGGTTGCCGTTGAGAGTGGCAGCCGTTCGAGTGTTGCCTCGTCAGCTGAGAACTGCATCGTCGGCACGTTCTCACGACCGACCGAGGCAGGGGCACAGCGTGTCTCCGATAACAATGCTGGCGTCCGGTAATGGCGGCGCTTCGGGGTCGTCTGCCAGTGCCGTCTTACGAGGCGGTGTATGGAGTATGGGCCGAAACCGATCTCAGCTGTCATTCGTTCCAAACGAGCGCGCAGGTTTGCTTCCATGGTTGGCAGAGCGATGAAAACACTGCGGCGTTCGAGGTGCTCACCCAACATTACCAAACCGACGCGCAGTTTTCAAGCACGCGTGATACACAGTGCGATCGGCTCCGCTCGACGAGAACGACGCAAGCCGACCGGAAGTGGCGGCACAGACCACGTGGTTGCGCCCAGATGTCAGAAAGAAAAAAAATGAAGAAAAAAACTCCGCTGGCGCTCTTGGGCGGAGCCTCGCTCCTCTGCGCTCCCTCCCTGGACTCGCCGCCTAGCTTTCCGCGCGCTCGTGGCGTTGAGTTGAGGGAGAAAGCTGCGGAACGTGATCTCTATAATTTGGTAACACCACTTAGACTTGACGGATTCGAAAAATTTTTGCGGCATATGACTCGTAAAGAGTCATACGTCAATAATGAGACTATTTCAATATAACTAAGAAAGGTGTTGCAGGGCCCCTTTAATTCGCGCCTTCACATGTGTCAATTAAAAATTAATCATGGTTTTCGCTCTCCTGCATTTCCTTGTACTTTCGAGAAGATTCTATAGTGCGATGAAAATATGTGTACGCGCTTGATGTATCTCGTTATGTATTCGTAATTATTATTATTATCATTGGACCCCCAGGTAGCCCTCGGCAATGGGTCCAACCAGATTTTGGTAACTATATGCTCTATGTATGCAAATGAAGAATATGAATTTGAAAAAAAGAACAAACATTTAGGTATGTTAGCCTACACTGGGTAATGGGTAATGTTGGAAAAAGACAGAGGGAGAAAGGAAAGAGAAATGCGAACAGTGATCACAGGTACATATCCACAGCCGGTGATACGTCTAAATAAAAGTTGTATAAGGACAAGATGTTTGTGACTAGCTAGCCAACGTTTCGATATAGGTGGGCCTCTTCCGTGGTGAGCCTATTGAAACGATGGCCAGCCTGTCTGAGGAGCACCTTGCCCTTATTTATTCAGCTTTTCCAATCCAAGAATTTCTTTAAATTTAAAATCACAAAAATAATTTCAAGCATATTAGCCATGTTCTTCCTCTTTTCTAATCTTGATAAAAATGCTTTGTAAATACAGTGCGATGAAATGCCAGGAAGTGAAAATAAAAATAATTTGAATGATCACTAATAATATTTCCCGCCTTTCTCTTTAGTGAATACTGGAAGCAAATGTATGGAGCCCGGACCTAAAAATAGTCTAGGACTCGTGACAAAATACTACTACGATATAGAAACTGACAGCTGCAAGCCTTCACTGTACTCGCCCTTTTCGAGGAAAAAGAACCGTTTTGACTATTTGGGGCAGTGTGTGAAGGAATGCCAAGGTAAGGTATCTGCGCTGTCATTATGGCTTAGCGATATTCACGAAACACTGTCTGCACTCTTAAAACGTTCTGTCTCGCTCTGCAGCCGAGCTATGACATTCAATAAATATGTTATCCCCCACTATTCAGCATATGTTAGACACTCTACCAGTTTTTATGAACCACTGTTACTAGATGACCCAGATGAACTTGTCGAATACACCAAGCTTATCGTTAACAACGCTGCAGTTATTCAGCAGACGTGCAAGTGCAAGCACACAGACGATCCAACAGAATGTAATGCGCGTAGTTCCGTTTCCTGCGTTTATACAGATCGTGAAATATAGGAGCAACTTTGACTGGAACACTTATATCGGAGCCAGCGTTACCTATAGCCGCCAGAATTGCGACAAAATGAGGCGTTTATCACGAGCAAATTGCTCATAGCACTTGTTATACTGAAAAGAAAACGATGTCACATTTCAGTCTGTGTGTACTGTAAAAATTGCATCGCATTAAGATGCAAGCGTGATAAAACATCTCGAGGTCAACCGGGTCGCCCATGGTTGTTCAACCATGAAACTCATTTATTGAAGTTGCACAGTTCACGGGGGAGCAGCACTCTGTCAATCAGCACGGTGTGTCACTTGCACTGTCCATTCAAATAATCTGGATAGCATCTAGTATTCAGTGCTTTGCGAGTGGATGGTAGACACAACGCACAAGCATGCTAGGTTAACGCGCAGTGGCAGTCTGGACAATCAAGTGAGCGCACACTTGCGGTAACTTGGTTAGGGCTTATTATCTTGTATTGTCCGCTCCCTTACACCAGAATGCTGTTGCGCTGAAGCGATTCTAAGCATAGCGCGCCAACTATAATAATTGGAAATAATATACCAATAATAAATTATTGGTAATAATATAATAATAAATAATTGGTTTTGCACGTAAAACTAGAAAAAAATGTGCATACACATTAAAGTGAATGCAGCGCGTTCTCACACTCCGTATTGCGTGGCTAACTTGTTAATGCGATAGCGTTAAAGAGTTCGTTTCGCAGAAATTCCGGCGTCGGCGTTGCTGGTTGTGAGCAAAAAATCACCGTTGTCCGTGAGCGAAAATTAGAGAAGGATGCAAATAAAATAAATTAAGATCTTCGGTTCTATTCAGAATCGAACCCACGTCTGCTGCGTGGTAAGCAGGTGTTCTAGCACAAAGCCATGCCGTTTATTTCTTTTTCTTTCATGATGTTTATTACAAATGTGTGTAATTAGCATACGTAGCGAAAAAACTTCTCAAGGCATCCTCTACAAGCGTACAACAAATTTTACACAGAAAAAAGTATAACTCGGTGTCCCAAAAGGGTAATAAAGCAGTACATTTCAGTGGATACCAGTCCTGTTGAAACTGTAATTGTTGATAAAAGTCTTTTAGCTGAAGAGCCATTTGAATGAAATGCAACCGCGATAATGCCATGAATTCCGCATGCCTGTCTAACATGCGAGTTTTCCATATACTGTGCATACCCATTAGCAAGAGCATGTCAACAGGCATAGAAAGACATTCTTCTACTAAATGCATACACAGACGCTGCCTGTAAAGACATAGTTAAGCAGCAGAGGCATCTTCAGTTGATTGTCGCCTGTGTGAAGCTGTGGAAACCACAGAACATTACTTCAACAGCTGTAAAGACGCTATACTCTTTTGGGACGTTCTACAAAGGGCTTTTAAAAAACAACTCGATTAAAATCCTTATAGCATACGTCATCTCGTGCCACCCAAACGCCACGCCGTTGCTCGAAACTGCTTCGAAACAAAAAAAAACCTATACGAATGTCATGTAGTGGGGGAGAGTCTCCTTAACGCATGTAATATTGCGTGGCGGAAGCGTAGAATTGCGCCAGGCGTCAAAACATGTGAATTGCGGAACGAGTGGACGTTTTAAAGGCCCAGCCATTACAAAGCGCTCAGACATATTTAATCATCAGCAGCAGCAAAAGCATCAACATAGTGAGCAGCTGCGTAGGTTCGCGTGTTGCCTTATGTACGCGCAGTGGGCCCTTCGCTGATTCGCACAAGGAAGAATTATGCATTAAACAAATAATGATGGTGTAGTAGGCACTTCGCAACTGTACTTGCAGTAGGCATTCTAGGATGCTTTGAAACGGCCAATGTTACGCGTACATACGTTCGCTTCCTTGCGGTACGGTTGAGGCATCCACTGAGAACCGAATTTAGAATAGCAATTGAGAAGGCGATGCGAACTGCGGCCAATTACGCTCTCGCGTTCTACAATTGAAGGCGAAGCTCAAGCGTCCTCCAAGTTTCTTCGTGCTTGAAAGTGTAAACTGCTGTGGACAATATGAATAATTTTTTGTCTCCCCGACTGCTGCAATGCGTATTTGAGTCATAATTCGATGAGATACACTTACGAGATGCAAGGACACACCGGCGTAGCCGGGGAGGGGTTTGAACCCCCCGCCCCCACCTCAAAATTTCTAATTTTGCATGTTTATATATACGTGACTAACATACAAACACGCGCGCCAACGTACTTAAACTCCTACCCCCCACTCGAAAAAAATTTTTGGCGACGCCCCTGAAAGTAAAAATAACGGGGATGGGAATTGCACAAGGCGTTTTATCGATAAGGCATGCTAGCATTAAATCCGTGTTTGTTTGCCTGCTGGCTGTGAAGCCAAAGCTCAAAGATACATTGTGTCTTTTTTTCTTCCAGGTAACTTCACCTTCATCAGCCGATCTGTCTGAGAAGACCGCATATATGGTATACGTATGGAAGGCCAGCTTGAGGAGCTGCTGCAATTTTAACGCGATAGCGTTAAAGAGCTCGTATCGCAGAAATTCCGGCGTCGGCGTCGGCGCCGTTGGTTGTGAGCGAAAAATCATCATCTTGTCCGTGACCGAAAAATCGAAAAAGCTGCAAATAAAATAAATAATAAAAATGTTGGGTCCGAGTGAGAATCGAACCCAGGCCGTCTGCGTGGCAAGCAGGTGTTCTACCACACAGCCACGCCTCTGCTTAGAGCTGCACTGAAAGTAACTTTCATGCTTCCCAAAAATACGCGTCCTGTATGCAGGTGTCACAGTACGAGATGTAATATCGCAGTAATATTGCGTGGTACAAGCGTACATTGCCATCCGGCGTCACACCATGTCAATATCATAACGACTTGGTGGTTTAAAGACAGCCACCCATTACAGAAGGCACACGCATTACTGCGCGTATTACCTTAAGACCACGTAGTGGGTGCATCGCAACTTCGAAAACGTTTCTCGCGCATAATTGCCCCTGGTTTAAAGCATGCTACCCATTACATGAGGCACACACCTTAGTGCGCGCATTCTGTTAAACACTCGTAGTGTTCAAAGTGGGCACTAGGGGCAGGATATCGCTATCGCGTTCAACTCTTAAAGGCGAAGCTTAAGCGTCCCCCAATTTTTGGTTATGTATATTGCGGCGCACGAGGCAAAATACTTTATGAGGTCACATGTCAACATGAACACAATTTGTCTTCACTATTCAGGAGTTCGACCAACTTCCGGCGGCGTGACTATAATGCAAAGTTACCTTTAATAAACCATTCAATTTTCTTTGAAGCCCTTTCTGTGCCTTTTTTCCGCGTCAGTAATGGGACAGAACAAGTTCTGACGCTCTATTTATTTGATTCACTCTAAAAATACATTCTTAAGATTTCAAAGTGGAGTTTCACGAACTTACAGATGACTGATTTTTTTTATACATCCTAAATATGCTAATGCTGAGTTCGACGGATATATACATACAGATTGTACATTTAAGAGTGTGACCGAATCCCACCTGGTCTGGGATAAACATAGTGAAATAAAATAAGGGAAACGTTTGTAAGATTTGTGTTTATCTTTTTAACTTGGTCAGCGTTTTATTTTATTTCACTACATATACATTACTACGCAGAGATCACGCAAAACGAAGAGGACAGTGAACAGTTTACAGCAAGCAACATGTGCCTCTTACCCTTTACGCTTTTTCACTGTTTTTTTTTGTTCTTCTTTCCCTGCTATGCTACACTAAATGTTCACAGTTATAGTGCCAATGGTAACAGATGTTTAATATTCGAGCTCCCCCCAGCAAACGCGCCTTCGCGATGAATGGGCGTGCAAGTGAACGAAGGAAGGAAGGAAGAAAGAAACAGGCGGAAGGACAGGAAGGTACCAGCTCCTAGACCAGCTGGCTACCCTGTGTGGGGAACCTACCGGGCTTAACCTCCCCGCCTTTCTTTTATTCTTATTCTGTCTCTGTGTGTGTGTGTTGGGGACAAGTGTGAATGAAGCAGAATAGATAAGAGACACTGCAAAAAGAAGGAAAGGCAAAAAAATCGCAAAGAAAATAAATTATGACACTGTTCACAGTCCGTCTCTACGCCCCGTTGTCGTTACATAGCGCAACAACGCTTTCAACGCCTTCTGCGCTGAGGACGGACTCGGTCAGTGTCCCAGGACCCTTTATTCCTACAAAGGGCGATTATCAAGTCTGTCTAATGTATCGGAATATTCTTTCCTGGGCGCACTGAAGTGGGGACACTTACGGGGAACATTTATTCGCCGCAGCAGTTATCGCATGTAGTATTGTTGGCCATTCTGATAAGGGCTTGAGAAATGACCAACAAGCGGGTGTGTGACATGGCCTCCATGACACAAAAGTGCCAGGGTCGAGGCCGTCGTTACGCAAGCAGAGATAATACGGCAAAACAGATGTGCTCTTTTTTTAAGCACCTGCGTGTATCTCGCAGCGCGGCCTTGTGCGCTGCGAAAGCCAATCACGGAGGCCACGACCTCGCATACGCGCAGTTGCGTATATGGTTGTAAGTCAAGCTCCTCGTTTCCTTTGTTCATCTCGCTCACTGGATGATATACGATTCTTTGCCGTGCTCTTTAATGAATAATGCCTGCACTTGTAACCTATCCATTGCTCACAACGTGCTGATATAGTTTCGTACCGTTACAAAGAAACACTATCGCAGTAACCCTGCGCAGACTGTTCACCTTATCCATGCACCATTGTGCAAAAGGCAGGTGCTTGACTTCTATTGTGCAGTAAATGACAGCCCTTCCTAGATCACTCACCTGGCGGTACCCTTCACTCATCGGGCATCTTTAGATGCTGCGCACTTGCGTGTTTATCTGTGATGTATCTTACTGCATACTTGTGGCGGCAACTAATGTAACTTTATATAAATACTGAGTAGAAATGACTATATTGCCACGCTCTGGTGGCAGTATAGGTTGAGAAGGAAGATGGTCGTGGCTGCTGTGGCCGAACGTAAGCAGCCATTCGCTCCGAATTGGCTGTGTGTCGCTTCCTCTGCTGCAGATTGGTAGAGGCGATGGTTATCGAACCCAGTACCTTTTGCGTCTAGAGAACCTCACTAAATTTGCATTACACTTTTTACGATTTAATTTGAGTCTTCTGGCACTAAGTTTATAGCACTGGATTTGATATTTGCCAAAAATAGAGATTTATGAACAAATACTCGCAAACCTATCGTGGAATTTCGCCGTATACCTTAATCTCTATGTTCATAAATTACTGTAGTTCCCTCTGCGTGCTCACGTTGGGTATGGCTCAAATTCGCAGCTCTGTCACCCGAGACAATCTTTTAAATAATGATTTAAATGCTGGAAGTGTTTCTCGGCTAAATTCTCTCAGCCTATTCCTATTCAAAACTGTCGCGGCACTTTGGTGACCTACACAATGTTGACATAAAATCATACAAAACTTCAAGCCTTCCAAGGCCTACACTTAGAAAAAATAGCTTGTGATGACGGCGATGACGATGATGATGATGATGATGATGATTTGCTGCTACACTCTTTCTAAAGGGTGGGTGTAGTAACACACTAGCACATGCATACCTAAGAGAAAAATGACACTCATCGCACTGGAAAAATCCAGCACCAGAGGGTTTACCGCGTCATCTTACGGCTTTATGTACAACTCATTCCACGAAAGCGTAGCCCTGTAACCCTTTTTGTGACAGACAGTACGTGATAAGAACGCACAAACAGGCGTTTCCAGTTTCCTTTAAATTGTAGAATAGCGCAATGGTGTGGTGTTTTAACGCGTCATAAGAGCGCAGTACACTTCAATTTCGGCACCTAAAAACAGTAAGCATGTGTTCCAGCAAGTTCTACTGAACTTGCAAATAATGCGAGTCTGGACGTCAGCGGCTACCGAATGAGGCACATAAAATGAAGAAAACGTTGGGCAGCCGGAGACCGCACAATGGTTAGAAGCCTGCACGTAGTCCTTGGAAATGAAACGGGTGCTATGCTTACGTTCTGACAGACAGCTTTTTCGGGAAAAAGAAACTTCGTTGGTTGTTCGTGCAGGACGAAAAGAAAATGGAATAAATAGAAACAATAATAGAATTAGATACGTCTCTATGCCTTTGTTTCTGCGCAAGCACTGACGGTGCGCGGTCGGGTTTCTCTCTTTGGAAGTCGGGTGCAGCTGGACAGGAGAGTGAAGCCAATCACGCTACACAATGTGAGCTACGAGACGATCGCATTTTCCTGAGCTGTGCCTCCGCGGATTCCGAGCCAATATTGCGCGTAAGTTTCCCCGTGTTGTAGCTCCATATACAAACGTTGTCTAAAATATTATCTCGTGTAAATATATCGGAGAATGGGATTATTTCATGCAGTTTTCGTAACAGATTGCAAATATGATTCATGACCTTTTCCCGCGTGTATATATATATATATATATATATATATATATATATATATATATATATTGCTTCGAACAAGTCATATTTCTCAACCTGTCGCAGTCAACTGCAGCTTTGAACAGTATTCCTAGAAATAATAGCGCGGGCGTATGTTAGCTTGAAAACTCGTATATCGTTTGTACGTCACTGACAAAGCACCCTCACCGACAAAGCATACAAGCGAAGACCACCACGCTCCGGTTATACGAAGCCACTGTGCCCAAAAATTTGGGTATCTAGCATGAAGCAGCAGTGTGATATTTTGTCAGTATCCCAGCACTAATGCATGAATTGATGTAAAACTTTACTGAAAACACTTAAGTGCGCGATTCAGTCATTTTTATTAGCCTGCAAGAACTACGATATTTCTGTCTCGTTTCTCTACAATTTAATTATAGACTACGACGCACTGACGAAGGAAGAGCGGTTATTTCCATCGAGCTAACATGTGTCCCATGTTCGCTCGATGAAAATATAAGCGCGTTCCTTCGTCAATCCGTCGTAGTCTATAATTAGATTCTAGAGAAACGGAACAGAAATATTGCAAAAACCGTATGTACGGGGGATTGGCAAGAAATTGGCAAGACTTTTACTCCAAGTCTTGAGTCGAACATAATCAAATCTAGCAGTCACGGGGCATGTGACAATGTATACATGAACATTCGTGCCAGTTCTACTAAATGCGGATGTACTATTGGGTAGCTTTCTAACAAGCAACAAGAACATGAGGGGGCAAGAAATGAGATCGGCAAAAGATCTTAGTATAAACAGGAAAGTTAAGTAAACGAAATTGAACCAGGTAGAATTATCGCTCAGGGTAAGCTCTCTGCTTTGTTTTCAGCACAGAGATGACATCACACAGAATATACCCATTGTAAGCGCCGCGCATGCGCCTTTCAAATTTTCAGCTACGTGTATTGTTACCTCGGTGTCCTCAGCTGTTCCAGACGTCCCTGAGACAGTTAATGTCTGCTACAGCTGGTCAACGCCCGCAAAAAACAACTCCGCAAAGACGCAGCATCGTGAGTCAAAGTCGACTAGAACACAGCTTACTGTATTTTCTTAATATTAAACTAAAAGCGATTAGACTACATGAAAAGCTCTGCATTATGGTTAGTTTTATACTGATTAAATGCGGATGCTTCATCGGGGAGTTCATATCGTGACCTAGCGCATTCTTGGATTTAATTACTCTCTCAATTACTAAAGCTATGCTATTCGCATGCGTCGTCGGGCGACAATTTTTAACAATTACTTAGCACTTTAGCTCGCACTAAATAACTTTGGGGCTCTGTAGATTTTAGAGAGGGAAAGCGCATCAAAATAAACTATGGGGTTTCACATACGACGATCATATTGGATAGAGGGACATAATAAAGGAACCTCGGGGCATACGCCCAACCATCCAAGTTCTAGCATAATGGACCACCCAGCAGCTAGCAAACAAGAGCCAGCATCCGTGTAACCGCCGTATAGTGGCTTAGCATCCATGGTGATTTACATAGGAATAATTATTCATTGCTTGCATACTTCTACGTTCATCAACTTAACGAATATTTACGTCTTTCATTGCAGAAAAGAATGCAGTGGCTTTTCTGTCTGGCAGCAGTTTTTCTTGCTCTTATACACGGTAAGAACGGTGACCTCAATTAAAACTCTGAAGTAAAATGGAACTAGACTTCTTGTGCTCCTCAACTTCAGTTCTATAGTTCCCAAGTTAACCACATTATTAGTTTCTATATATCTTACATGTACACGGCGTTTCCCCTGCCTCATTCTAGTAATTTCTTGCATGTCGAATAATCACCCGTATGCAGTGAACTTTACGAGCATATGCAGAAATCTGTTGCAAAAAACATTTGCAGGAACTGCAAGCTACGACGACGATCCCACTTATATGCAATGCACAGAATGGCCCGACAGAGGGCCATGTAACGGAACCCTATACCGGTATTACTACAACTTCAAAAGAGGACTGTGCCGCCTCTTCATCTACGGTGGTTGTCAAGGTAACGACAACAACTTCAGAAGCCGTAACGAATGCATGCGCCAGTGCGCAAGAGGTGAGCTTTTTTGTTAATCCTATTCCGTTGTAACGTTTCTTTTATGTGCACATATTTTAAGTCAAGGCTCAATGTTCTAGAGCCATCCACCTTAGTATATTACTCTTGGCATATTTCACACTACAGCACGTGGAAAACAATTACAGGGCTCACCGTCATATTTACACTGATGGCTCTGTTACACCTACACCATCTGCAATAGGTGTCTGGATTCCATCTCCCAATGTCACCATCTCTGCCACTCTTAGTCACCATACTTCAACTACAGCCACTGAACTGGCTGCTCTACGGGCTGCTTTTAATTACATCGTAGATCAGACAGCTGAGTCTTGAGTCATCTTCGACTCAAGAGCGGCGCTGCAGTCTTTGAAGTCTCCACGCAGGCAGGACCAACTCGTCATGGATATCAAATATCTATGCAAAAAAGCCTGCGACCTCCATCACCTCATTGCTCTGCAGTGAATACCTGCCCACTGTGGAATACAAGGCAACGTCCAGGCTGATGACGCTGCCAAAGCTGGACATGACTCCTCGAGAGAAATCATCGAGATACCTTTCTCGAGAAGAGATGCGGTGATACGCGTATCGGCACACGCTTGGCGCCTCCAGCGATCCCTCTGGACAGATGTTAGCCACCAATATGGACCTCTTTAGAAGATTTACCTATCGTGTAACTTCGATATGCCGCGAGACCTAAACAGACAAGAGGAAACATGATTGCGCCGCATCAGACTAAACGTCGCATACACCAACTACTTCAGGAGCAAGATTAAGCTGTCGGACTCACCAATGCATGTGCTTCCAATGTAATGTCCAAGAAGATCTGCATCATGTTCTTTGTGAATGCAAGCGATACGCATCAGAGAGACAGTCTCTGAAAGTAGCCTTGCATCTTTAATGGGGAGCGTGCATAGAGTTGCGACATGTTCTGGGCCCATGGCAAAGTAGCACCTTTGCGCTACGTGCCACGAAAGCGCTGTTGACTTTCTTGCGGGCCACGAGCCTGAACGAAACTTTGTAAACTTGTGTGGCTGTATTTGTTATGCGTTTATCACTGTATATATCATAATAGTCACCCAGCACCTGGAGTAGCATGTCAGGCGAACAGCCAGGCAAACACCTCCAGCTTTTCATTAAAATGTTTATCTCTCTCTCGGCTGCTTTGACTAAAACAGGATCCTTTTTCACTTCTACATGCGCTGAGCGTCGATTCCTTTACGCATGCATTTCGCCAAAAAAGCCTCGAACATTGATTTAAATTAACTCGACTTTCTGCGCAACCGCCAGGAAAGTAGGAGGGTGACAGGAAAGAGCGCAATACTGCGCACTTTTCTGTACACAATTAAATGTATACAATTAAAGTGTATACAATTAAAAGTGTAGGGTTAAGCGAGTTTAGTAAGTCATCTTTGAAGCATAACGTCTTATCAGAGCGCCGATAAAGACGTCAGTGTTACAGAATTGCAGCTGGAGGAGCTACAGAATCAACTTGAAGTGTCGAGGAAACGTTGCGTAAGCAGGAGTTCTGTGCTTCAGAGGGGCTGGCCGCACTTTCGATATGTTAGTGCAATCATTGTCAAGGGCGGCCTTGTCGTTTGCATGTCAGCTTTATGAGACCAGTGCATAAAGTCAGGATGGTTTCGCTGTTCGTGGCGCCAACCTCCTGAGGAAGTAATGAAAGAAATGAAGCGTTATCACTTCTCGAAATACGGGAGAGTACCTACAAACATTTGCAATAGATTCTACAAATTTCGTGCTATTTCTACAAATGTTTAGTTGAAAACTCACTATGGTTTAATCGAACGTAGGATAATTTGTTCCTGGGATAATTGGTGATTACCTAATGAAAGCACTGCAGCGAAAACGAAAAACAAGTATAAGTAAGGAACACTGAAAGATAGTGGCACCACTTGTATCCGGTTTTGTGTTCTTTATGTGCCTGTGTTGAGCTTGTACTACAATGACTTCATTAGGAGTCAAGGAAAGTGCGCTCGGTTTCTCCGTGTCCGGTTTATTTGCTTCTGTATATCAGGAACATATCCCAACTCCGGTCACGATGATTGCTGGACGTTTTTGGCTCAAAGCCATATGTGGCCTGAGGTCGCCGAGGACAATGTTAGTAAACCAATAGTTAAGTGTTTAATGGCAAGGCACGCATGTGGCGTGGCTGTAAAATGGCCTTAAAAACAGTCGCTGCAAAGCTGCGTTAAATATACACCTACTAAATGTATGACAGTGGATAGTGGCGAGACGTCATGATCACAGAAAACGTGATAAAATATGGTGTTGAATTAAAATGTTGTCCATACGAATAGCACCACTGACTAGCCATGGTAGCAACGTCTGGAAGCATGTGCTGTACCCCAACTCCTGTCACCGTTACGCTTTTCTGGACTACGTAATGGTTGACTGTATATGCATCTGACTTGTTTATTCGCTTTTTTCCCAGTGATCACCGCAAGAGTCTGCCGACTCAGGCCTGGTCCTGGACCATGCCATTCCAGAGTCATCCGCTACTACTACCAAAGCAAGACGCATTCGTGCCGCCCCTTCGTGTACTCCGGTTGCGGTGGAAACCGCAACAACTTCCGTTCGAGCGACGAGTGCCGGATGCAGTGCTTCGGCAAAGAGGAACACGAAAGAGGACGATAATCGAGTGTGGCATCGTTAAAGGCACCAAGCACCTATGTAATTACACCGGCAAAAGAATCGTGTCACGGGAACAAGGATAACTGCTACAACTATGGCAAAACAAATGCCAAGATTTGACGTGGCAGCGCACAAAACTAGTCACAAGGTGGGCTTGTTGCTAGATCATTAGAAGCAACTGCATTCACTGCAATGTCTACGCAAGGACAAAAGGCACGAGGGAGATACATACGCCGCGCTACTTGCAAGAACAATGTTTTTTTTTTAAGACCCGACCACCCTATCTATACCACAAACGCAACAGCGAATACCGATCACGTGGTGGTAAAAAGGAACATGTGCCAGGGATTGGCACTTTTAAACAGCATCATAACAAGCGATAACAGCACCGTGGCGGATTGTCAGCGTTTACGCAGGAAACCTGACTCTTTAGTTGACGATTACATGGATGGCTTGCTCATGCATATATCACCGAGAGCATCGATATGCTCACCTTCTGCAATGAGGCGGGAGTATCTCGAATGACGACCCAAAATGACAGTTCTGTTATGATGCTGCCTAAAAGTGCCATCCATCGCGCATGCGTCTTCTTGCTACCACGTGGTCTGCATTCACCGTTGCGTTTGTGGTGTATATAGGGTGGTCGAGTCTGAGAGAGAGAGAGAGAGAGAGAAAAACTTTATTTTTAAAATCAGTCAATTACGTCAGGCATTGCCCGTCGCCCCTAGCCGTCGGCCGGAATCCCTTGAGACACGGCAGCAGCAAGGGCTTGACTGATGAGGTCCCGCTGGACTTTGGGGTCTGGGTTGCGGAGCAGGGCCTCCCAGGATTCTAGTGTGTGGGAACCATCGTTCTGACTCGGACATGTCCACACCATGTCGACCAAATTCGCTGCCTCATCACAAAATTTGCACTGGGACTGGAAAACTTCTGGGTGCCACTTGCTGTAAAGTACGGTGTCTGGAAAAACCCCCGTCTGCCCCCGGAACCTCACAAGTTACCGAACTTAGAAAAAGAAGTGAGAACAGTACAGGCTGAATCGGCAAGTATACGCAGGAGTTCAATAAGAAAGACGAGGTTATGTGGCGAGTCTGAATAGATATTGTTTTTGCTCTAGCATTGCGTTTGCATCTTCTTCGGGCCTTCTTTGTCCTTGTGTCGAGTTCTTCCTTCAACCAGTTGCTTCTAGCACACGAAAGACACGTTCACGCAAACGTAAGGAAGACTCAAACACAAGCCTTCGACAATAAATTACATATTCATTGGAGTTTGCAACGAAAACGCGTTTCAAAAGGCAATTTGATCGGGCTAGTTGGTAATTATCTGTCATTGTATGTAGCGCTAAACTTTACCAAGGACAGACAGAAAGCGCTTGCGGCTTTACCAAGGACAGACAGAAAGAGGACAAGCCACGAGTGTTTTACGTCTTTCCTTGGTAAAGTATTACGCTTGCTATACCACGATGAAAACATGCCATATATAACTTCTTGTGGTCTTGATTATACGTCACTGCAATCGTCGCGCATACGCGTGCTACTGTATATGAGGCGAGTCAAGTCATTAAACAATAAAGCAACAGTTGCAATCCAACGCTTGTGTTTGTGTACGCTTTATGTTTACGTCAGCGTCTCTTGTGCGCTGCTACATCAAATAATCGCTCACCAACTAGCGCATTGGCATATATTTATAAAATGCCAAATATGCTGAAATGAAAGAAAAAACAGATTTCAACTCACGTTACAACATATCTGCTCTCGGTGCTCTTTTTTCTGCTCACATTGTTCGCTTTTTTTTTTACTCGACTGCTGTTGATGCACCTGGTAGTGGTTCAATGCATCAACCATCAGCGGTGGAGTTGCATTTAGAGGGGCCCTGCAACACTTTTCCGAGTAATCGACTAACGGATTCATTAAAAAAGCTTATTGCCTCACGAATTGACTGCCGCAATTTTTTTTAGAGTCTGTCAAGTACGAGCACAGTCACAGGGCTTTGCCGCACGCTTTAAGCGCTTTCTCTCTTCTTTCGTATCAGCGAGCGAGCTGGAAGCTACGCAGGAAGAGGGCTGACAAGGGGGCAAGAAGATGCGTTGCTTCGTCAGCGCACGTCATGAACTTGAGCACTTTCTTTTCATTTTTTCTTCGAACGCGCGGCCTACTTTCAGTGGAATCGCGAGAGCACGCGCGGGCCCGTGGCGGCATCTCGCGGCGGCCACTGTAACTATGCAGCGCATGATGCTCAAATCAGCCAATGGCCATGGACCTTGGGTATATGGCGCAGTGATTTGGGTATATGGCATCATTTGTAAAGAGAGGTGGGGTCGATTTCTAGCAGACTGAGAATTGTAAATTGCAGGCCACGCGCTGATCTATAGTGTTTGGCTCGCGTGTTCTCGGGAGCCTCGACTACCGATCGGCAGCTTTTTCTGACCGCGCTGATGAAGTGTTGCAAGGCCACTTTAAGCCGTCTTCGCCAACCTCATGCAACACGCCTCGGGCTTGGCCCCGACCTTGATTGCTGGATTCATGGACCGTTCCACTTCGGACCGTAACACCCCCTGCATAAAGCAAGTTTCCATGTGTATCTATGACACCTCGTTGTGTCATGCCTGAGAGTCGGCTTTCAAAATTTAAAAAAAGAAATGTTGCCTCTATCAAAAATATTTTGAGTCGTCTGCTTTTGAACTTATTGACATGTATGCGCTGCTGCTAATGCGCAAGCGCTACACTATCGTGCTTTCTGAAGCGAGCAAACGTGAGACCGCCACTGGGACAACTTTGGAAAACATACCCTCGCTTTATTTACTGAAGTTCTGACGCAGATAAGAACAAGCACGGGTAGCAAGGACAAGTACACTCATCAAACTGATTTATTTTAAATACAGATTTATTTCCAGAAAATCAGATTTATTTCCCCAAAATATGTAATGATAACTCGAAGCAAAGGAAAACACGCGGTTTGGCAGCAGTACAGTACCAGCTCACGTAACAAGAACTTCTTACACTAGTAGACTATGCTGGCTCTCAGATGTTTTCCATCATAGTGGTCAGCTTTCCTGTCACAGCTCTGGAACAATAGCTGTCCTACAAAAACAGTGCGTGGTCGGCTAACCGCCAGTACGTGCGTCACGGGGAGGCCGGAGGGGTGGGGGTTGGGAGGGTAACTTGCTCTATAATAAACATGACGCAGCGGGATCCTCTAAAATAGACGCAAGCGCACCTGCGTATGTGAAAGAAAATGACGCAGTAGTGAGCGAACGTATAGAGCCAGCGCCTTCACGCACGTGTTTTTTAAAGCGAGCTGAGCACAGCTTCTTACTCTTACCTTCTGCACTGACGTACAATACCTCAGTCATGCTGTGCAAGCAGCGCGTTTGCGCAATGACGCGAATTTTTAAAGCAAGACTTTGCCGCAGGTTCGAATCGCCGGTCGCGCACTTCGGAAAATTTTGAGTGGAGTGTGGAAAACTTTAGAGGGCTCGGGCTCTCGGATGCTATCGTATGCTGTCGTCATCGTATCTTGGCGCAACGCAAGCAAAACCACGTATAGCATAGCCAGCTGTAGCATAGTCATGTACAGCGAGGGGGCGGGAAAGTAAGGCTGAGGACGAGCGATGTGAGGGTGTGAAGAAGGGAAAGGAGGAAGAGAGGGGGAAAAGGAAGGGAATATACTGTCATCGTATGCGGTTACCTTATGTCGCCGCTTGGCGTCACGAACACAAAACAACGTCTAGCATAGCCATATATAGCAAGGAGCCAGGAAAAGAAGTCAGGGTGAGGAGGAGTGATGTGAGCGTGAGGAGGATGGGAAGGAGGAAGGGAGAGGGTAAAGCAAAGCATAACCATCAGAACGTTTAACTGGGCAAGTTCAAGATGGAAACATAGCTATGTATGGCGTTAGGCAGGCAAAACCATGTATAGCATAGCCATGTAGAGCAAGAGGGCGGGAAAGGGGAGTGAGGTTGAGGAGGACGGAAGGGAGCAAGGGAGAGGGTAAAACATAGCATAGTCATGTAAGGCGTTAGGCAGGCAGAAACGAGTATAGCAAAGCCGTGCATACCAAGTAATTTGGCGGATAATAAGGCTGGTAGTCAGCAAACCCACTGAGGTTGACACGATGACTATGCAATGTAGGCGTTTCTTCAATGCATGTGTCTTCGGTGCTTTTCTTCAGAACAGATAAACAGAAGAGAAAGGAGAGAAACAGACAGAGAAAGAAATAGATAGAAACAGAAAAACAGACAGGAACAGAAACAGAGAACCTTGCTAATCTATCTTCTCCTTATCATACTATCTATCTTCTCACTATCATGCTAATTAGATACAAGCTAATTAAGACCGTCTACTTAAGATCTTGCAAAGTGAGACCTTGTTACTTAATATCACGCTAAGTAGAGCCTTACTAATAATCTAGCTCAGCCAGAAGCTCCGTTGTTAGCCCTGTCTTGCACCATTTTTCAAAGCTGCCCCCATTGTTTTTAGTCGACATTTTATACAACTGAAAACGGCAACGATACATATCATGGGCAATGATTTGAGAAGATCTCAAGGCATTGACCACCGCTGAAAACGCGTGTGCCGAGAGTTAAAGCTAACTCATCGTTTGGCATTCATATTTTTGCACGGCCAGGATGCCACAATTTATTTTTTCGTGGCATCTGTCTTCGGTAAACCTTTAGTGCTGGAAAAAAATATTGCGCGTTAGATTTACCTTAACGAGAGAGCACCATAAAATTATCTAGACCCCATGCAGCGCTCTTATAAAGATCCCTTCCTTATCCACAGCACATTACGGGCACAACTGGCCAGAAATAAAGCACGCATCAGCTTAGTAAAACAGACTCATGACGACGTGTCATCTGCTAACCCACGTACACTTTTCGTGGAATTCAACATGCGGGAGTTAGAAGTAGGGTTCAAATTCAGTGAAATTTTGTAAGAAACGGCAATAAAGTGGACACAGAGAACTCCTAAATTGTCAAACACATTGACGCCTGGCATTCAGTTACAGGGCACGAGGGCGCTAAGGAAGAATGAAGTTTTATCATTTTACACTGCAGACTTTTTTTTTATTGATATGATGTGGCGCACAAATGTGGCGCCAGCTACTCCACAGCTCAAGGGATTAATCTTACAACTCACATCTTCCCCACAATAGCACAAGCAACAGAATGATTTGAAAAAAAAACTGTCAGTGTTCTCACAGCAACACCAGGACAACAATTCCTCCTTCTCTACTGCATCTCCCAGAGTCAAATGATGCAGCGCGGGCAATCACAGCAGCAGACTCTATTCAACGCTGCAGGAATGATTTTTCCTCCTCACTCGAGGTGGTAACAAAGATAACAATTCAGATGCATTGTTCAGAAATATCTGTCTTCGAGGAGTCGATATCTTTCATGTATCACAGATGTATAGCCGTGCAGAATACGCAAGAAGTAAAGGCAAGCTGACATTCAAGGAACAATGTACCTTAGAAAAACGCGTGCAGCTCGCAAACGACCAAAGTAGTTGCCCCTTTTCCAAGTTTTCAGAATACGGAGAACTGAAGCTGTGCTGTTCACCGCTCGAAACAATGGGTCATTTGGAAAGAAGTCCCAGCTGTTGCTTGCGTGCTTTTGACGTGCAGGGGGAATGGTCGCCTGCATCAAAGACAATCCTAGCCGATTCCGGCGAGGATATGTACCACAGCTCTTCCTCTGAAGACAGCTTCAACGTTGTCACAATAAAGCCGTGGTGGTTGCCCTGACTCACGTCACAATAGCGCCAATTTTTGCATGTAAAATAACCGTCAGAAGTTTAGAGACCGCGAAGCACAAGAAAGAAATTGTGGGCAGCTGCAGTCTAAGTAAATGTTGGGGAAGTGCAATGGACACTCTGTCCTTTTCGCAGCATTTTTTTTTTCGCGCCCGCACCTAGGAATCAGCTCAATACCAGCATTTCGCCTGCGCTTCTCCGTCTGTCACCTTGGGATTTTCCTTCCGTCGTTGCTGTTTGACCGCTGTGTCCTGTTTTCCTATATTAGGGTTGAGCTATCGACGTAGTCGTTCTTCTCCTGCTCACTTAGCCCTGACGGTGGGAACCGCTCTTCGTCGGCACTATCATTCTCAGGCGAGCGCGCGCTATCGTTCCGATGACTGGACGGGGGCGCCCTCTCTCGGCCTAGCGGCGAAGCTCGGCGGCTGTTTCGCAGGGAACTGCGTGACCACAGATGGACCCCGTTCGCCTTCCGTCTATAAGTGCATTGCACTTACAAGCAGAATATTGCTGCTGCTTACGAAGGCAGCCTGGAATTTAGCTTGCCGGCCTGTTCTAAGACGCTGTAACATGTGCTGTGCAGTACCACAAAATACAGTCAGCAATGGCAGGAAAATTCAGTTTTCTCGGAATTAGTGCTCTCTGACCTCTTGACGCCTACTGCACCAGTGTTGTCTTTACGAGTGCGCGAAACTCCACTCGATACTCTCGTCGCGTTGCTTGTGTTAGAAAACTGTTCGTTGTAGTACGGCCGCATATTAACCATGACACTTAGGTGAAAGGATGGCTCTGAAATTGGCACTTTTTTCTGTTGAAACCACCAGACAGACTCTTGAAATCATGAAAACTTGTTGCGATACTCCTGATGTACTACATAACAGGACGCATCGAACAATTCACAGTAGGAAAGAAGAATCGTTTGATAATTTGACAGTTCATTACGAATCATTAACCATCGTTAATTTCTTCCGGGGATCTCAGAGAAGGAACAGCTCGTTTAATGAACTCCCTTGTTCACGGATTTTATCGGGCCGAATACTGGTCTCTGTTTTTCGTGCTGGCACCATGCGGATGTACCGTTATAAATACCCTAAACACATATTGCCGAACTGCTGTCCTGAAACATATTTTGCAATATTGAAAAACACAAGTAACAAAACAGCACAGCGAACACTCGTCACACGTTCCTGGCCTGCATGACGGGTAGCATTGAAAATGGAGTGTATCAAAGGATATTTACGGTCTCGAGAATATCCCGGGTTTTGCGCGCCAAAACCACGGTATGATTATGAGGCACGCCGTTGTGGAGGGCTCCGGAAATTTTGACCATTTGGTGTTCTTTAACGTGCACTGACATCGCACAGTACAGGGGCTCTAGCATTTCGCCTCCATCGAAATGCGACCGCCGCGGCCCGGATCAAATCCGTGACTTTCGGGTTAGCAGCCAAGCACCCCAACCGCTGTACCACCGAGGCGGACTGTTCTTGACACTTGTAGTCACCTCTCACCTTCTCGTTAGAATCATTTGCAAAACTTTCCTTCACTGTTCGGCTGTCATTGTTTCGTACACCTGCCAGCCTCCAAACTCAAAAGCATCGCCAAGTAGTACTTCTGCAGTATAATCGGCAGCATCGATTACGTTTTTCTTATTTGCCATAGCCTTTTGCTTATCTGCAACGTCAGGATAAAGGACTTCAAGCACTAAAAAACGTAAGCGCGACTCGTGCCTCGCATAGTGCTAAATAATGAGCGTGACAATTTCGGTTTACTCGAAGCCTCTTTTCTGAGCAAGACTTTAGCACGCTCACGCTATTTCACCTCATGCAGAGAAGAAAAAAAAAAGCTATCGCAGTTCAAGTTCAAAACACTCTAAATGCGCAATGAAAGTCTACAAGCCATTGTGGCCGAAGGCGGTGCGAAGGCGCCAGGTGTTTCAGGGGAGCTGCAGAGGAGGACAATGAGAGAAGCACGGTGCAACTCTGCTGGAACAGCGGACGACGTTCCGCTCGCGCTAAGCTGTGAGTTTTGTGTTTTGCGGTTTTTGTCCCGGAGGTGCGCGACTGGATCGCGATGACATCCACAGGAGTGTGGTGCTTCGGAAACGACGCCCGAAACCGATTTAAAGGGCGCGGAATACCGTCTTACGGTAAGTTTTACCTGTGAACGGCTCATCTACGAGGCAGTTCGCTCTGGTCCGCAGCGTAGTACCTGATGTTCGGTACGTTGGTCGCAGGACATATTGCGCAAACCTTGGTCCACGGACTCCGTCGCTTATCTGTGAACAGCCCTGCAAATATGCCTTTGTTTTTTGTTTAGATTTCCTTGTAGAACTTGAAACATGGCGCTTGACGAATATACTTTGTCTATTTCACCGTCAACATCTGATTTGTATTGCTAATCAAAATTTTTACCCTGAGGTCCTTGAAATTCTCCGTAACTATGGCCTGCCCTATGGTCCCAAATTCATATGCTTAGGATGAAATTCACCATTTTTCGTCCGAACGGTTTTCAATACATATTACCAGTAAAAGGCAGCACGGTGCAGTAAAGTTCCAGTAAACGTGGCGCATTACAGAAATGACGAAAACAGCTGTTCACATCAAATCCTACCCATTTTGTGAAAACTGCTCACCCGTACAATGACAACTGTGGCACATCAGAAACAATGAAACATTTTGTCAGATTGTCAGGCATACAGAGAAGAAAAGAAGTTGTTTCCAAATTATAATATACTCAGCTTTCCAAGCAATGCCAGATCTCGGTAAAATACTTGGACCCATGTATTCTTCTTCTCAGACACGTCAAATTTTAAAATTTCTGTTCGGGTTCCTCGATCGCATGAAGTAAATTGAGAAATTGTGAAGGGACTTGCATCAACACCATTACGTTCTCACTTGCAGATACCCCGATCATATATTTGTTTGTTCTTTCATTTTATTTCATTGCCCTGTTGATCCTAAGAGATTTTTGTCCTAATCCCCTTCCCCTTATAGAATAGCATCTAAGTGTGTCTATATACGCCGGCAGAATTCTGTGTTCTACAATAAAGAGCTTTCTCTCTCTCTAAGCTTTCTTAGCACGTCCACTTTTGAACCAGTTGATGCAAGAAGCAATATCCTTCGATTTCTTACTTCGTGAAGATTGACGTACCGTTTATGTTGGAGCGCTCCACTGGACTGGCCGCCTGCTTTCGCTTCCAAAGAACCATTTAGAGCTTGTGGTACAACACCTAGGTTTCACTATGCTAAAACTTAGCGTGTCATTTTATTGTGCCACACAGGCGCTGACCTGAACCTTACCCATTGTTTCTATAAAATTAAATTTGTTCGACGTCCCGAGAGTTTTTTGCCATCGAGGAAGTCTGCTCGGCTGTGACAAAAAATATCAGGCATATGGATCATAATGTTGCCAAAATAACGTATAACAACAATAAGAACGTTAATTTAATTAACATTGTTTATAATTGTGATCTAATCAGTCCACACATAAGTTATACAAGTTGAAAGTGTACCGCTTGGTTTCTCTTTTTCGGTGACCTTGAGTGGGAGTGTACTAAGAGTCAAAGCATTTGTTTATCGTTAACATTGCGTTACTCATTGCTTATCAGCCGTTGTGCGTAAATCTAAAGTCTTACTCGAACGAACACCGAATTACGAGTATTTAACTTCTCTTTTTTGAGATTAGTCTTCTATAAATGGGCCTTCAAATGTGAGTGCAAGATTTGTAGCAGATTCAAGAAGCTGCTGTCTTCACTGCCATGGCGTCCGTTTGGAATGTAACGTAGTATCTGTACACAAAAGTTCGGTGCCTTAGACGACTTATGATGTATGAACAGGTGTGTAAAGCGGTTGACAGGATAAAGAGAGGGGGGATAACTGACATGTTTTCTCAGAACCATTCATGTCGACACCCCGCTTAGTCATCGCATGTAGACTATCTCTGCTACAGAGGATAGACGTGGTGACCACGCGGACGACGTTGCCTACCACATGAGTGCCTCAAGTTACCGTGATGTCCTCAAAATTCTTTTTCGCTCCAGTCTAGTTAACCATTACAATGGAGACATGATCGACTTGTTCTTTTTATATTCTAACGCTACTTAAAGAGAAAAATGGCTCCCAGTATTTTCAGCGTCAGATAGAGATAACCATTTTTTCAGACTGTTGACACAGATACGTCGGCAGCGCTGGCTTTCGAGGATATATGTTCGTCGTCTTTTTTTTTTATTTGAGAGGATTTGGCGCAAAGTGCATGATGAACAAAATAATAATGAGAAATGCAAGTCGAACGCAGGCTTGCAACTCTGCCTCGTGCAAGAGATGCCGTGGATCCGCAAATTTCTCCTTGTGTACAATATATCTTCAAACGTTTGGGCTGATCGGCTATACTTCAGGGTACATGCAAAGCAGTTGTCTAGCGTCGGACTTTGTCACTGAAGTGCGACGCTTGGGGGCAAGTCCTTGGTGGTATATTCAATCTCGAATCCTACATGGCGTAGTCGACCCTCTCCATCCCGACGAGTTCGATGATATGCTTTCTGCGCTTGAGTAAATATTACTATGGTAAAAGAAACAGACACAAGAGAAAATTACGGCGGGGTTTTCCTGCCGCAGGCTTGATTTTCGTGCCTGGTGGAAAGCTCGCAGAAGTGGCAAAAGGGATATAGGTTCAGTGCTCATATCACTAGATGATCTCAAGCATCCACTTGCATTGACGATTTGGCGACACTGTGTTACATATGGAAGTTGATATAGTGCGGCAAGGAATCGGAAGAAACCGACTAGCGTTAAGAAATAGCTCGGAACAGTAGCGCGAAATATCAGACCGACGACAGAGCAAAACGGGACATAGCGCTGTGTCCCATCTTACTCTGTCGTCGTCTGTGGAATGTTTGCGCTACTATTCAGAGTTATGCACTACCAACTAGCCCACCAGTCTGTCCTTTTAGGCAAGAAATACATCGTGGTGAACGAGTCGAAATTTGAAGCCATACTTTCCGAGATCACAGAATCAGGAATGCGCCAGTGATAAATACGCGTAATTCGTTACTGGGTGAACAATACGGTCAGTGGTCCAAACTTATGATGTAGGCAGAACCATATTAGATATTACGCCATTGAGCGGAGGAGTCATTCAGTTGGGTGCCAATAACTTAACTGTCGTGGGATTTGCAGCCTCTCACTTTGACTTCTTTATTCTCCACGAGAAGCATAGAACCACCGCAACCTTACTTAGCCATTACCTAGTAACGTCAGAAAGTACTGCAGGAGACTGAATGAAAAGATAAAACTGCCTATTCAATCGGATGATTCTAGAAGTTATGCGTCAGATGTCCCTTCATTTCATTTATTTACCACTTCCTAAAGCACAAAGGGCATGGGAAGAAGAAACTCAGGAGAGCTTGACTGGGCTCACAAAGACTGCTGCCTTGAAAAACTATGGAGGACTCTGAATTAAGAATGGCCTTCATTGCGTAATAACGTTAGCACAACGCATCTTCGTAATCTCGTTGGACGAGTGGCTAAGATTTCTTTCGTTTGTCTTTCCTTCACTTTTTTATAATAATCACTAATGAACAAATATTTCCCAAGGCTTCAAACAAATTTACGGCCCACACTATGGCTGAATTCGAACAATCGCCAGGTAATTCATACGATAAAATAAAGTTACACTCATTTCACATGCTAGCTTGTTCGCAGCACCGCATCCAGCATTTTCAACTAGTCAATGTTTATTTTGACGAAATAAAATACAAAGTGGAACATATACCACATTCCTATGTCCCGAAGTAGCAACTGTCAAAACGTGTACCACATTTGGAACAAGCATTAACTATGCCAACAAATTTCTTTCATAACATGTTCATCACACTCGCGCAATATAGTGTCTAGTGCTTGCCTTCGAAAAAGCCGCATATTTCAGCAATGTAGACAATACTTCCGAAGCGACCATCCTACAATGCATATTTCTGCAGTAATGAATACTGTCGACAATATTTGCAGCAAGAATGTTGTCAGTAATAAAATTCTTTTATTCGCTTGTCACTCTCAGCTTCCTGTTTTTTGTTCAAACACATTTACCCCACAGAAAACTTCCCATTGGCCAAATCTTGAACTGACGAATGAGGACCGTACCATCTGAGATAATCTTGCAATCTACCGGCTGTGTCAAGCCAATTTTTATTTAGGGGCTCAAGCGCTTCGGGAATGTTCTCTACCTTCAAAAATGAGGACCAGAGTTTGCAAATCTGTAACACTATATAAAATACAAATCATGCATTCGTACAATACCGTTTATGATATAAAAGCTCACAAAGTTATGTATTATTATTTCACATGTATACACAAACACCCAAGCAAACAGGAATAGGGAGAGAGTAGGCTGACAACTGCCACATGGAGGAGAACAACGCCTGCCTACTCCTTCGGGAGTAGGAAAGAGATAGAGAAAATAAAGGGAAGAGAAAAGTCACAGTTTCGCCGCAAGGGCGAAGAAATGAATGCGATAGCAAGGAACTAATGCTATACGAAGTGAGGCTCGCCAATGGATACTCTCAGTTTGAACAGCGCTTCTGTTGCAAAGGCGGCCGCAGCAGCGCAGGAAACTAGCGTGCTTCAAGTGTCGAGCTGTGACACTTGATAGTTCGCGCTCATCTTCTGTTTGTTCGTACGCGCCGTAACATGAGCGCGGACATCACGGTGAAAGCGTGAAACATTCCTCTACCCCGCGCCACGAGAAAACCGCGCGAGCAGACAGCGGAAGGGCAAGCTTCTCATTTTTCTGAGTTATTTTTCTTTGGGGCCTTTATATATACTTTTATATATATATTTTTAATATATTTTATATATATATATTTATATATATATATATATATATATATATATATATATTTTTAAATGCTCTGAAAAAAAGTTGCCCTCACGCTATGAAGACCAGCCTAGACAACCAGTTCGAGAGGCTGGAAGCTGCTGGTTACCCAAGGGATCTGCTGTACGCGGTGGCAGAATCTGTGCTACAAAAGATTAAGAGGCCACAAGATAGCACTGGTCTGCCAGCACAACGCATTCGGGAGAAACCGTTTGAAATCCTACCTTACATACATAAGGTTTCACATAATATCAAAAAGGTTGCCGCGCGACAGGGCGTAAACATTGTTCTTTCAGCTCCGTGTAAACTTGCTAGCCTATGCTCACGTGTGGCTCGTGGAAAGACTAGCAATCCGGTGTGCACTACGAAACACGAGCATTGCTTCATGAAATGTGCTACAAGTGTTGTGTACAACATTCCGTTGACCTGTGATAAGGTTTACATCGGCCAAACCGGCCGATGTATTAATACTAGGTTGCGTGAACATCACGCTTCTTTGAGTTCGAATGATGGGGCGAATCTTGCACGTCACTGTCGGGAATGCGGTTGCTACCCACTTTTCAGTAATGTCACTTATCTGGGAAGAGGTAAGAGTAAAGAAGAAAGGGAAATTGTGGAGGCATACTTCATTAGGAAAAGCGGAGATAGATGTATAAGCACACCGTCAATTTGCCTCATTGACAAGGAATTTAGTGTGTTACAACGATGGCAAGAAAGATGATTGCGTAATCTTTCACCGGGTGACGTTGTCGGTGATACAGACGTGCTGCACATGCGTTGTGAGGTTTCTTCGTTGAATGTTTTTCTTCAATAAAGTCACAGTTGTTAGTTCCAGCGGTGTGTGTGTCTGCCTTTTCTCGTGTCCCGTTCTTTTGCTGGCTTTCGTCAAGTATCATGAACCAACTGGCCCAGATCTCAACTCTTCTGAAATGTGATCTTCATTCAAAGTTTGGTGTTAAAAAATTTAAAAGAAGCAACATGTTTATTTCGTGGTTTTTGCAATACTTAGCAAAAACGTAATTAGCGAAATTAAATATCCAGGTTATATCATTTATTTTTCACCCACTCCTAAACGAAACAAACTTTATTGATATTTGTCAATAGTGTCCAAGAGTAAAAGTTTCGGCATTTCTCTATATTCACAACGGAAAGTTTTAGGTCACCCTCTCATTGTATGATGTCCACCTAATTCTCAATATAAAATGGTCATCGCCAACAAAATGATATTATATACGTTTCGTTCTAACTATAATTAATCTTCCAGGCACACACCTCCTGGTAGGAATACTGGCGTTATCAGCATGTACTGGTAAGTCTGTGGCATTACGCGCAGTCATATTTTCGCATTCTTAAGCACGAAGCTCATGACCTTAATGTCTTGCATCAAAGACTCACAATAAGTGGCGACATAAATGTCTTGAACTTTGCTAATGAACGTACTAAAAACACTAGAAATGTCCATGATTAAGTTGAGGGCACATGACGTATAGTTCGCTCTTTTATTAGCCCTTTCTCAAAGCTTAAATAATATAATATCTGGGGTTTAACGTCCCAAAACCACGATCTGATTATGAGAGACGCCGTAGTGGAGGGCTCCGGAAATTTTGACCACCTGGGGTTCTTTAACGTGCACCTAAATCTAAGTACACGGGCCTCGAACATTTTCGCCTCCATCGAAAATGCAGCCGCCGCGACCGGGATTCGATCCCGCGACCTTCGGGTCAGCACTCGAGCGCCGTAACCACTAGACCACCGTGGCGGGGCCTTTCTCAAAGCTTCAGTCATTCAATTAACAATATTTCTCATGGTGAGAGGTCTCCGGCTTTAATGAGAGAAATTGACAACCACCTGTTTATAGCACGAAGCCGATAAGGAAATCCACACGGATTTCTCAGAAAGTTTCTTGGTTGCCGAAAAATTCGTCCTCGTCCGGGGAACAAACCCGGGAACAACGCCATTGCGGTACAGGAGGAAACTAGCAACTGCCAGTGCGAGGCCCAGTTATTCGACAACTCGAAGCGCATGGACACGGCGTTGGTCCCGGCCTGATCCCCAGACCAGAATGAATTTTTCGGCAAAAGAAACTTTCTTTCTCAGAAATCCGTATGGATTTTCTTGTGGCTTCGTTCTGAAAATAGATGGTTGTAAATTTTCCTTTCTTAACCCATCCGTCACCATCCGGGATTCCGCCGAACCGATTTGGAGGTCTCTGGCTTCCAGAACCGCTATAGCAAAAGTCTATGGAACAAGTGGTGATGGTGGTGGTGGTGGTGGTGGTTGCGATGTTGCAGCAGGTGGGGTTAGCCTGGCCTGTATGGCCGGCAATTGTTCCGCCTGAGCGTCTCCTGAATTGAAGGTGTCTGCCACCACGTGTTGGACAGCCCAGTGTCTCGCAGGAAAACCATCAAAATTTGTTGCACGCTCCTCCTGGTTGCCGAGGGCCCTTCAGGAAAGATGACGTCTTCAAATGTCCGGTGCCTATGACAACCTTTTTGCAAGCTCCAGACAATCGCTGCTCTTTCTGCATCAAACTGCGGGCAAAGCCAAATAAAATTATCGATGTCCCCGATGTCACCACAGAAGGCACGAAACGCGGAAGCGTATCGCCCAGTCTTGAATGACCAAGCCGGGGTGTTATGAAAGAACTATGGCCAGCTGAAGTTGAACGTGCGTAGTGACAGAACGCAGGCGGTGTTGGACGTGATCTCCTTTGTTATATCACTGCTTGAAAATCTTCAAGTGCTACAACCAAGAAAAATATTAGCTGAATAACAGATGTCTACGCTCGCGCCAACTGTCCTTAAATGTTATTGTTTTCCGAGCTTGTTGCTTCTTTGGTTTTCGCAAAGCTGGCTGAAATCCGCGCATGCCTTGGTGCTTTGTTCAAGCTTTGTATACATACTAACACAATACAACAATAAATAACGGCCCATCAGGTTGTATTTTTTAGCAAGCTCCAATGGCAGGTCGCAAGCTCTGGAGTGGTGACGTCCAAGCATTGATCGAAGAAGCGCTTCTACAGTAGCAATGATGCATGGTGTTTATTGGCAAAAGGGCCAGTTCTGGACACAAAGCGCCAGGACGATGTAGAAGTGTAAGATCGGAGGCAGTGGGTAATTCGGAGTGACTGTAAAGTAGCTTAAAAAGTGCGTGAAGAGCTGTGAGATATGTGGAATCTAAATAGCACAACTGGAGAAATATGCTGCCAACGTGAGGCAGGCGGTCACTACACCCTCTCAAGGACCCTTGCTTGCAAGTACCAGGAGGCGAGTGCTTTAAATGCAATGTTCCCAGCGGCATCCTCATGAAGAGGATGCGCTAAGCGACTCTTGGGCACTTCTACAATAATGGTGTCTTAGCAGAGAAGACGTACGACTTCACGGTTCTATAAGAACGTTCATTGTGTAAAAATAAGAGATGTGCGATGAAATAATACATGAATTATAGATCGGTGCTTGTGCAAAATGAACTGAAGTGTCATTGCATATTTAACTGTTCAGGACCTGATAATGAACTGATATGTGAACTTTCACAGTCAGGTCTCATAAAGTGTGATATTCATCATTAACCAATATTAAAAATTAATGGTTAAAACACTTGGTCCAACTCTCTGTGTGCTGTACACTACGATAATCGAGAAGGCGCTGTTGTGTCAATAAAATCACAGTTAATTTTAGCTGGTTCAGTAGCAATGTGCTTGTTTAACTGGTGTTACATTCCTATGTACTCGGGATAACGTTTTAGCTTTTCTGAAAGGTAGAACTGGTTTCCCTGCATGGATGCTTCGTAGTGTAGTCGAGGATTTGACAGAGAACACTCCGGACTTTGCTGTGCAATTACATGTACTAAATTGTTCTACTGTAAAGGGTTCATGCTTGCATTGACAAGCAGCAATTGGGTTAAACTTGAAATCCTAATCCTCATATCTGGTTAAGTTGGGTTCGTGGTGCAAAAGGGGTTGAGGCTATGCTGCGCCGTCCTCATATCTCTTAAGACGTACACATGAATAGAGGATTGTTAGGGAAAAGGTGCGCAGCTGACCTTATGCAAATAATCTGACAGACTAAACCAAATAAACCGATCACGTAAGTGAGACCTCTATTCCCGTGTACTCCCGAATTTTGCGCGGTTCGCTCGTGAGTACATAGTGCGCTACAGCAAGGCAGCTTTCCGTTTTGAACACGGGGCTGTTAAGCATCTCAGGTAATTTCGATTGGACTAGGACAGATTAATAATAATATCTGGGGTTTAACGTCCTAAAAAGGACTGGGACCGATTACTCGTGTCTTACTAAAAGCGGGTTTATCGTACATGAAGATATTTCGCGTAGCTTACGAGTACCGTAGGAGCCTCTGTGCGAGGCTCTTGCTGAAGTATGCTGGTCGGACCAGTTCAACTGCAACATTTTGCTTTCAATTTCTCAATTTCCAACAGCCATAACACGAGCTCAAGGGGGGGTCGACATCAACTCAGTGGAACCAACTAGTAGTAATACCACTGCTGAGCCATTTAGTTCCGGTAAACCACCTAACTGCTTCGTGGCGCCAGAGCCTGGACCCTGCAACGGAAAGCTCTACAGGTACTACTTTCACTGGGGAGTCGGACAGTGTTACCGGTACACGTACAGCGGATGTGGAGGCACCGGAAACAACTTCCGAAGCAAACAAAGGTGCATGAGGACCTGCTGGCCACGTAAGACCTTTTTTAGTTTATTTTTCCTGGGAGCAAGGGGTATTATGTCTATCCTGGAGTCTTTTCCAGAAGTCATAACTGTAGAGCACTGGATGCAGCACTGCTAATAATGCCGATGCGTTGTTTCTGCCACTATTCAGTCAGCCTTTTTTTTTCTCTCGGCAGCATCGTGAGTAGGCAAACTTAGCGCAAGTTCAGCTGATAATGATATACGGTGCTTTATGGCGTAAGGGCCAGTGAATACCTAAGAGCGCCAGGTCATGATATAGGATTTGCTTAATGATTATGTTTAATGACTGTACAAGGGCCTAAAATTCTACGCACTCACAGTCTGTAATATATAATTATTAACTGCAGACATGACTTAATAGCGCAATTTTTGCGCTATTCAGTCATGTCTGCAGTTAATACGCACCAACTAGCCCAACTCACGTCTCTAATTATAAATATTAAAATCATGAAACTGACGTGAAACATGAAAGAAAGGAATTTTTTAGGGTTCGCTCCTTTGTTTGACACAACCGTAATGAAAACCCGCAGATAATGAAGCCAACGAAAGTATAGTGTGTATAGAGTGTTGCACACTCGCCGTGATGGCTACGAGAGGCGCTGACTAACGCTCCCAGGGTTTGCATGCACATAAGTACACGATAAAAGGGCGGGGGGACGACCGCCGCTGTGGCGCAGTTGGTAACAGCATCGGGTGCGTAACCCGTAGGTCGAAGGTTCGGTCCCTGCCAGCGGCAAGTTGTCTTTTCGTCCACTTTACTTTCTTCACATCTACATCACAATTGTTACAGTACACTTAAAACAATACAATCAACGTCCTTTACACTTTCCTTGGCCTCATTATCTGCTGGTTTTCGTTGACGTGAAACGTTCGTGATGAGAATGAAGGAGAAGTGATCACGATGCTGAAATTAGGAAATGTTGAATTAGCTCGAATACCTCATCAGCACCCTTGATTCTAAGGACCGAGAGGCAGTTGCTCCCTTGTAATGTTGCAGTCGTATCAGCCACATCTGTTAAGCGGCCGTGCCACTGATCACTTGTGTAAATGGCATGGAAAATACGCACGACCTCCAAAAAAGCCACCGAAGTATCGTATTTAAAAAGGAGTGCCCATGGTCAGCTGCCTTTCAGTGATCAGTGACACAGCTCGCTGAGCTCTCGTCGGCCGGAACACACATTTACCTTTAATGTTTTCTCACTTTCCAGTGAACTATCACATGTACTGCCGTACAGAAGTGGAACAGGGGCCGTGTCAGTCCTGGTCGGTGCGCTACTTCTTCAGCGCCGAGAAGAACCATTGCTTTCCCTTCTACTACTCGGGCTGCGGAGGAAACTTGAACAACTTCCGTTCCGAACAGGAATGTCGAGCCATCTGCATTGCGGAGTGAAAAGAGCGAAGCGTAGCGTTCGGGCAGCCACCAACACTCGTCGAAGCGTTGTTTTCGGTGCTCTGTCAACAAGAAAGGAACTCGTAATAATCCTCTCCAACTCGTCTTTGTGATCTCCTCGAGCTTTATTTTTGTGTGTGTTTTCCAGACGCGCACGCGAGCACTATTTTGCTCGAGTGCGCCGAAGGCCTACGCAATAAAATGAAGGCGAAACGAAACACGCAAATGACGCTGCAATAGCTGAACATCTTAAGCAGGCACGCCTTGCGCCATTATTTATCTTCCGATTAGTAAGTTCTTTGCATTCGCGGTCCCTTGTCACGATTATTGCGTTTGTACTGTCGGTTCGACGTTCTGGCGTCAGTCGCGAGTCTAATAAAATGAAGGAAAAGCTACTTTCTAAACGTGGCCAAAAATCCCAACCGAAAGCCTCGCATTTGTCTCGAAGGTCACTGCAGTGTGCAACATGTGCGAACGAAGACAGCGCACAATGCCCATTGTCGCAGCTCGAATACAGAATCTGCAGTAACGGCGATCTGGCGAAACAGAAATACTGTTCTGCATGTGTTTTGCCTACCAGTACTACTGTCAGAATGGTGCCTGAAAGCCTGAGAAATGTGACTAATACGTAGGCACCAGTATACTGCTGGAATCTCTCTTGTAGTAAATATAGCCTCGTTGTTGAAGTCACATTTCTATAGCTATGTCACGTAAGAAAATGCAGAGGCTGACCACCCCACAAGATATACAGAACAACTTGAAATCAAGTGACAACGAACGTTCTCACTGAAGTTATATTTTCGCGCGTGCGTCACTGGAGCGCACTTAACGCAAGGTGTCGGTAGCGCCACAGTCATCCACGCGTTTAATAACCTGACGACAGAACCTTGGCGAATTGAAAAACGTTTATTAAAAAAGAAAAGGGGTTTGAGAAGCAGGTGGGTGGGGTCCCTAGTGCAGGGCTCCACTGACCTCAGCAGCCCGCCTCGCCTGGTCGAAGAGAGCCACTTGGAGCTCCTTTTCCTCGCTGGCGAGCAGGGTCTCCCACTGCTCCGTCCCGAGTTTTTGCGCCGGAATCTGAGGCGACTTAATATTGGGGTGCCTTAATTCACACTCCCACGTAAAGTGAGAAAGAGGTGGCTCTCCTCCACACCACGGGCAAGCACCCGCGTATGCGGTTGGGTGGATGGCATGTTTTAAACGCAGGTGCGGATATGTATTTGTCTGCATGCGGCGCCACTCATGCGCTTCTTTAACACCTAGCCGAGAGTGGGGCGGGGAGTATCGCCGTTGTTGTCGACGCTGGTGTTTTAGGATATCCCGAGGAGTGTGGGGAGCCTGGAGAAGCAGACGGGTATCGGGACGAGGGACAGTCGCTCGGTGAGTAATAGCTCGAGCTGCACTGTCCGCTCTATCGTTACCCGTTTCTGCTATATGTCCGGGACACCATATGATGCAATGTTCATGGCCCAGTGTTGCACCTAAGAGGCGGGCGACGCACGCAGGTAGCTCTCGCCATCAAAACCAAAGACGCTATGGGGCGGCGATCTTATATCCTCACGGACTCGCAAATAGCGTGTCGTTATTTCACTAACCTTCGACTTAAAAAAACACAAACTACGAAAATTCTAATAATGCAGCAAGATTTCAATGAAAAGCTGTGTACACGAATCGGGGCTTAAAAGTCCTGAACTTAATGTCAGGCCCACGCTAAACACAAACGGAGGATGAGTTTAAGATTTGTTTAAAGATGCTTTATTGCCTACTTTCGCATCGTCATTATATTATAGTTCATAAAGCTAACAGAAATGTACGTTGTGAGCCTTCAAATTCAATACTTGGAATATTTTTTTTCGATTAGGCTTGCAGACCGCTATGCTCCAGAAAAACCTAACACAATGCGTCCTATTTCCTTAGCGCGCGAATGAGGTAAGTCATTTTGGAAGAACAAGCCGCCAGCTACATAAACGATTTCCGTGCTTTCTTATTTTTTACGTTGAACAATATATCTGAGTACACTGCGTAGAATTCGCTATCGCTTCGGGCCAAAGGGACGCAGCGTGTATCAGCCATAAAAACAACAGCTGTCTGCATATTTAACGAAACAGTTTCTGGAACGACGACCAATATCAATAAAGCCGTCAAAAAGCCGTCATGACATCTTAAAGCGGCTGCCTTCATTTTTACATGGTATACTCATAGTTCGTAGCAGTAATGAGCACCTCAAACGAATACAAATTAAAAATAAAAGAGCTTATGGTCAGTCTTAGACAGCTAGTGACCTTATGACGTCATACTCGGCGGAGCGCACAGGCAGTTGAAAAGATAGTATCTGGGCCTTTAACGCGATTACTCGCGGCATCCTTTCTGGGTTCGATGCCCAGGTCAGCTAACACGCGTAAACGAACTGAGTATTATATTTTTATTGTTTGGGTTCTACGTCTAAAAATTACGATATGATTATGAGGGACGCCGTAGCGGAGGGCTCCGGAAATAACGACCACCTGGGGTTAACGTACACCTAAATCTAAGCACACGGACCTCTAGCATTTTGCATCCATCTAACAGCGGCCACCGCGGCTCGGATTAGGGACAACTGTCGAGTACCATAACCACTAGACCATCTCGGCGGGTAAATTAAGTATGAACCATTTGCAGATGAAACGAATCGTTTTACCTGAACTTTTTCGGCCTACGCACACGAAACCATTGTGGTGAGAGATGCACCTACAAAAGGCAAAGCAGTTGAAGGCGTCCGTGGGTGGGTACACTCGTTTATTACATCGCCTCGTATATTGCATTGCGGGGTCTTAGAAGTGAGTTTACTAACCATCAGAGGGAAGCGGATGATGCAAAAAAACTTCATGTGTACATCTGGAGGATTAATGAGAGCAGCATTTTGGGCTAGTTGCATGGTGATCCATGACATCAAAGAAATTGCGCGATGAAAACACGGACAGAAGACAAGTACAAACACAGCGCTGTATTTGTACTTCTCTTCTGTCCGTGCTTTCGTCGAGCAATTTCTTTGATATCTGAAGACTGTCACCGCCACCGCACCACAATCCACTGCCACATTTGCGGAAAGCGTTTACAATAACCCTTAAGACAGAGTAGCGTACGTAAATGCGACACCATTAAATGCTTTAAACGGGTGTTTCATATCGAGGTTATTACAATTCTTAATAAACATTTCCCAGGAGTTTCACTTTTACAACGTATTAGTGCAGAACGGGCACGACAGAACCCTGAAATTAAGAACTCGTTCAGGGACACAGAAGAGTACGTCAACTACATCATCGGAAACGAGTACTGCGCCCGATTTGTGAGTACGTAGATTCCATGTAGTGCATGCGCAACAATAAACCAGTAGCAATCCTTGTAAAGACAAAACAAACGGAAAGAAGGCTGCGCAGGAGACTGAACACAAATAGAAGTAGATAGGGCGAGCGCAACTACTTCTACTTGTGTTTAATCCCCTGCGCAGTTTTATTTCAATTTCAATGTTGTGCCAACTAGCCCCCCAACACACTTGAATGACAAAAATGCCTTCGACTTAGCAAGACTGCTATTTCAAAGTTACTTAGCACCTGTTTTGGATATTCGTCTCGATATGCAATGAAAAAGCAGCAGTTGTCTTGTTTTCGTTCGCAGGAATGCAGCAGTACAACATGGTGTCCCGAATGGTGTAGATGTCCAAACTATTTTTATCGCTTATTCCTCAATTCCAAGCGCCACTTTAACGAGAGGTCGTTTTATTTAGCAATAATGTGCCGGTCGTACTCTCGTGTTTGCTCGCGCCGAAGGTACTCTCTCGACCACCATGAAGACCAGTTGTTCGAAACTCTGCTGAACCTGACAAAAAGGGCCTGAATGCTTCCGTTAATTACCATACTGTCTACGATTCTCAACGACGCCGAGTCGCATGTAGTGTTCATGAATAAACATTATTTGAGTGCGCAGCGAAGACGCGGCCAATGAAACTGGACATCGCAGCCCTTACATTTACAACTGATTCTTTATTGCTCAGAAAAAATAGAACAAAGCAGATACAGGAAATTTCGCACATGCACAATAGACCAGAACGCAAGAAGCATTCGTGTAAGGTTTACCGCGAATTTTTACGTTACATTTATTTAACACAATCATGTCTAGAAACGCATACTCTTTATCGTGCAGCATAATCGTGGCTTGGCTAACACAGTCAAGCCACAATTATGATGCGTGAGAAGGAGCATGTATGGATTTCCTTTAGAATCTTAAGTAAGTGACTGATTTGTTTGTTTATTAGTTTACGCATTTTATCCTCAGAGTTAGCGCACTACAGGGGGGAGAGGCACATTAGAGACCAAATTGGAAAAACACTTTATACTATAGAAGAAAACTTGAACAATTGAGAAATTTATACAAAAGAAATTTACACTGCAATAATCTTATTGCAGTTCAACAATTCCTAATTACCATCACAAATGACCATGCGCAGGCATATAGCAGGGATATAGCTCACACTTCTGTAGTAAAGCAGCACTCGTCACTACATGTAACACACCTGTTGCATGTAATACATGCAACAGCTGACCGATTTTCGGATGTGTGCCCTCAAAGAATTGCTCGAATTCTTTGAACAGTCTTCCTTAATAATACTGATATCTGGGGTTTAACGTCCCAAAACCACGATATGATTATGAGAGACGCCGTAGTGGAGGGCTCCGGAAATTTCGACCACCTGGGGTTCTTTAACGTGCACCTAAATCTAAGTACACGGGCCTCAAACATTTTCGCCTCCATCGAAAATGCAGCCGCCGCGGCCGGGATTCGATCCCGCGACCTTCGGGTCAGCAGCCGAGCGCCATAGCCACTAGACCACCGTGGCGGGGCTTTGAACAGTCTTCCTACAACCCACGCCTGCGAAGTACCTTAGTCCGCGTAAATCCTGCGCCGCGCGTTATATTTTTGCAACGTGCGACCAAGGCAAGTAATCAAAGAATACGCACCAGACACATACTGATGTTTGTGTTTTTCTGATTCTAAGTGCAGTTCTCTATAGCCTCGGGCTTAAAGCCTCCTCAAAGTGGAAAAAAGGCAGCGTGAATAAGTCATTAAAGCAACAGCTGCCTGTAGATGTGAGCATACAGTTTATGAAACGAATAAAATGTCAATAAAGCGGCTGTCTTCATTTAGAGATTACTATTGTTTCGTAGCAGCAAAAGAGCAGTTGAAAAGAAGACAAGTAAGAAAACGAAGAGTTTTGGTTAACTTGTCTTTACGGCCGTGGTGCGCTAGCGACCTTACAACATCATTCTTGGCGGAGCACAGCGGCAGTTCAAAAGATGGTGTCGGTGCCTTTAATAGCAGTACTTGCAGTACCCTTTCTCGCATGGTTGCTCAGGTGAGTAATCACGCGTTAACGGACTCTGTATATTGTCGCGTGGTCTTGACAGTGAAGAAGGAAGCAGTAGAGCTATAAAGACGGAACTCTTTACGGCACAGACTTGTGCCCAGGATATGATAAGTGAAAGTAAAAGCGCGCGTGACAATATGAATCACTTGGCACTGCGGCTCCACAAGCGATTGTTCCTGCGCGAGGCCATTTATAATGATTTCACTATTGTAATCACACAGAAGTCCACAAGCGACGAAGTGGTTGCTTTGTCTCGAGAATGTGCGAAAGAAGAGTCCGTGGCGACGACCGCTCACTTCTTGACGTAGAGGGCCCTAGACAACTTTTGAAAATGCATATGAGCGCGTTATTCTCTCCAGGCGTTTCTCGTCTTTTAGGCACAATTCGTGACGCCAACGGTCTGTTCAAGTGACGTCATGAGGCAATAAGCTCTCGATTGGTCCTTATAGGAGGGATATCAGTTGTGAATTGTCTCCTACCCCGATTTGCCCTGCAGTCACACGACCGTTCTGCCTTGTCTCGCATGACAATCTTGCACGATTAACTGGCTTCGTTTTGTTTAGTATGCTTTCGATTGCGCAAGCTGAGACGACAGCGCGCAACCCAAAAGCGCGAAATGCTGATAAGCTCAACGCTTAGTGATGATAATTGTACACGTGTTTTATGAAGACTTAGATGGCGAGGAGGAGAGCGCCTGTGGGAAGGGTAGTGAAGACAAGAAAGAAACCACTCTCGTCTCAACTCTGAGTGGTTAAGGGGCCCTTTAAGTGATCATATGGGGGGTGAAAAGCCGAATTAGCAAATAACTTTCAGCAATATACACGGCGAACAGGTGATGGGGTAACAACTTCTCGGTGTGCACATCTACCGATTGTCAGCCACCACAAGCCCCGGCGGTCTTGCGGGAAGGATTATAATGCTTACGAGAACGGATAACTGGGCTAGTTTGTGGGAACTCATGTTAACACGGACAAAAGCGAAGAATGCGCTTGTCCCGTGTACCTATTCTTCGCCGGTGTCCGTGTTTCTTTGCGCTACCTGGCTTAACATGAGGATTATAATAAACGTTTAGTAAAAGTGCTCGATATGTCGAAATTAAGAAATTTTTGAACTGTTTTACATCGTGGTGCTCGTTATTTCTAGTATGAATTCACGAGAATTTCACATTTGCACGCATTAGCGCAGAACGGGCACTGGAGTCCCCTGAGATAAAGTACACGGACAAGAAGCATCTTAGCGAATACGGGAGCATGGACGCGGAGCATCTTGACGTGAAGAAGTTCTGCGAAAGTCATGTATGTTATAATTCTTTCACAGCCTGCTGTTGAACCGGAGTGATAATTCTGTTAAACATCGCTGCGCTTCTGTGTTGTTCGACAATGACATTTTTCAAAAAAGTTTGCATAATGTTCAGAAACTTTCTTTTGCATGCCTTGTTATTAATAATTGACGCGTATGTTTTCTTTTTTGCACTACGATCATTTGTATGTCTTATTTTGCTCTGATTTGACACATTCGCTTTTTTTTTTGCTGCCAGCCACGTTCTGCTACTCAAGCCACCAATGGCATAGGCAGGCCTAATCACATGTACTAATTTATTTTGACAAACTTTATTATTATTAATATTATTAGTGTTACTATTATTATTATTATTTATTATTATTATTATTACTATTACTGTTACTATTACTATTATTACGGAGATTCCTGGTGGTTTATGTGGCAAAACCACAATATGAGTATGAGGCGAGCCGTACTGGTTTAACTCCTGATGAGTTCCTTAACATGCGCTTAACTGCAAGTACACACATGCTCTTGCTTATCACCCCCGTCGAAATACGGCCGCCGTCGCTGGACATGCAAAAATGATGGTGTTGTATGGTTTTAGACTGTTAGGCAACTAGCATGCAATATACCTGGTATTCGAACAGTATAGGTACCAGATGCGTGTTCTTCATAAATGTTGGTTTGATGTCGGTGCCAGTCCCGTCTAAAGTCTTTCTTTTGTCCTGGTTATTTAGCGTTTTTCACTAAGTCATTATGCAGCCACATTGATCACTGTCTTATGTTGTGTCAACATATGTCGGCGCGATGCTTTCACATATTACATCAAGCGCATCAACCCTACTAAAACAAACCTGAGTAAATATTGGTAATGACAATTTCTTATGCGATTTAGTAAATGAACAATTTCGAAGTTGTTCAGTAGTGTTTCTTTTGGATAGGCGATAAATAATCAGTTCTCTGTTTCCGTTCGCAGCCGTGCAAGAATAACTCCCAGTGTCCACAAGGTTGTCTATGTCCAGGGCTTTTCTACCGTTTAATCGTCAGTTCCAAATGCTACTTTCATGACAAGTTTTGACTGAGCAAGAATGTGTTTCTCAGACTCTCGTGGAAGTATGCGCTGCATGTGCTCACTCCGACCACCATGAATGCCGGAGCTTCAAAAGTCTGCTGAACCTCAGAACAATAAAAAGTACCTGGACACTTCAGTTAATTATCGCTGACTGCAATTCTCATCGCCACAATACTTCCTCGAAAGTTGTCAGTCGTAAAACACATGGAAGGATCACTTTTAACGACATTTAAACTGCTTCCCAAAGCTAATACTGCTTTCGTATTCATCGTTTAGTCATAATCATCCTTTTTCTTTATTGTCTACGGCAGACATCAGGATGAGTCTCCAAATGATCTGCAATAGCCCTATCCTGCGCTAGCTGATTCCGGAAGGAGGGGGCGAGGGGGGAGGAGGGGGGTGCTTGAACTTTACCTCAAGTGATCACATCATATGTCGATGATGGGATCATTTCTGAAGTACAACTAGGGAAGAACACTACAAAAGGTTGCGTACCGTTTTAAGCGCAGCTAATGAGGCAGCCTTGGCCTTTAACGCGGCAAATTTTCGGTTTGCCGCCGAAGATATTGCATTTTTGATTGACATTATTAGTAGCATAGGCATAAGACCAACCTCCGCTCCGGTGAAAAGTATCGTAAAAATGCCGGAACGTAAAGATATAAGCAAGCGTTGCTAAGAATGCTAGGAGTTGGTGAACTACTTCAGCAAATACCAGCCCTAGCACGGCGAACATCAGCGTTGCACTCACTTATCAAGCAAGATGTGCGGTTCGAGTGAACGCCCAACCCCGGGAAAGACTGGTAGGGCATTCTTAGCGATATTTGACCCTACCAAGGAAACGAAAGTAACAGGCGTGTTACAATCCGGCGTCTGCTCAGCCCTGCTACTGCGTCATGGCTTCACCTTCAGGTCTGTGGCATATGTATCAAGAGTATAGGCTTCCAAAGCAACGTTGAGCGGTGCCACTGCTCCTATCGCAACTGGGGGCATCCACGGCCACAACACTGCCGCCCCCGCTTCCACGCACGCGCAGAGCTCTTGGTTTGCATCTGTGGTGCGTCACAATGTAACTGTTGCTGACTAGCAGTGCTCTGGGCCGAATGAGGAGCGCATGCGCGCACATGTCCTTGCCGCCACCGCTGGCCAATTCGGCGGCAAACCGCCTTCGCGGGCAGCGTTTGCCCCCAGTAAAGCATAGCTCAGCCGCGCGAGCGTCGCGACCAAACTTGATCTTGGGTTCCCTATGACAGGTTTCGAACAGAGATCAAAATAGAGAGAAGCACTTCCTCTTCTCTTTGCTTGCGACAATTTTCATTTTTTTATTTCCGTCCAGTTTCCCTAGAAAGTGACCACCGGCCACTGATGGATATCGCGAAGAAAGCAATTGGTGATGTGCCACTCTTTTTCTGAGGTTACTGATGTACACCTAACAATTATCATACGCTCCAGGAAAGCAGATGGAGCTCGCTCATATACTGCCAGGCTCATCGACCCCTGTTGACGTCGTTCCTACGACACGGATGATTATGTGCACGCCACAGAGGTACCGTGAGTTAAAATCGGCAACCGTGAGTGAAATATCAAAGACGCGTCTGGTGCACGCGAGACATCTACAGTATGCACATGGCACGCGCGTGCGTGTGTGCCTGCGTGTGCGTGTTTCGCTCCACAAAAACTAAAATACAACACAGCTTTCTCTTCCTTGTCTCTCTACCTCATTTTCCCCTTTGCTTGAGGATCTCGAGGTGTCCATAACGTTGTCGTTAGCGCACTGTAAGGGTGGCTATGTACTGCAGTGTAATGCGACCCTTTTTCCTAAGCCAGGGAAAAAGAGCACCGGGGTGTGGCATAGATCGGGGCGCCATTCCCCACGTAAGATGTCGCCTTTTCGGGGTCCTTTTCACTGACTTTGGATTTTACTGCTGTGGCGTAGAAAATATTCCTAGGTGTTGTGTTCTTCATTTACTTGCGCCTAACATCAATGGCCCTTCCACAAGCCTTTCTCGCTGAAGTCATATAACATCGTTAAGTGACACGCACTGCCTTTTTGTTTACTTGAATGCGTATCATTATCACGGCGTTGATGTGATCATGTGCGCTAAGTCAGGCTCATGCATGTTTCTTCCGGCCCTGCTTTTAGTCTTGCTAAAACTCCCTTTTTGAACGTCTTTCCTAGGTAATTATGTAGGAAATGTTTTCAATGACTACTGAGCACGCGGTTTTACCTAGTTTCCAAAGCGAAAACACATTAGGAAAAAAAAATCACTGACGATTACATTATTGCCTAATGCGAATTCTGAACGCAGATTTTTAGGTGTTCTGATTTTGCCATGAGGTGAATAAATGCGCATGCGTCAAGGCGACGCGGCGCGGTGCAAGTGAGAGTATAGAATGCACGGTTTTCCCGTCGACGTAACGTGGTGAACCTGGTGTCGCCAACTTCCGCCGCCACTGGCTGACGCCAACGCTGCGCCGGGCTATAAAGGGCCCTTAAGAGTCCGCTGGAGCGTTTCACACACAAAATGTCCCTTCGGATCAACGCACATCTCCCAAGCCTCGCAGGTCAACCCGCTTTCGCGTGCCCGTGCGCGAGAGGCATGCGTTGCTCTGTCCCAAGAAGCGCGGGCAGGCACGAGGCATGGCAGACCCTAACACAGCGGCTCGCTGGCTTTCAAGGTGGAAAGCTCGTTGGGGCAGCCTCTCGTTCGCTCTCTTTCGTCCTCGTTCGCTCTATCAGTTATGCCGACAACGGCGACGCCGCTTAACGGAGGAACGGGCGCCTGATAGCTGTGCTCTGAAACAAACTGAAATCATGGTTAGATGTGGCACAGAATTTAAGGTGCTGGAGATCGTTCACAGTTCCAACTCATCGTACAGATTATGCGTTCGTTGTGCCATTTGGTGACAGAAGGTAAACACCTAACCGTTATCACGTTTATTTAGCTGAAAATGACGTAATGTATGTGCCGTTTTTCTGACACGGATTTCTGATGGCGAGGTCGCACAAAGCCACTAGAGGGTTGTGGCTTCTCTACTGGCTTCATTCGCGGCACATTTTGTTGGTTTCAGCCTTGCGGACAAATATGGCACTCAGATGGGGTATTGGGGCTACCTTATCTAAGTGCCATTCGGTGTTTCATAATCCCATAGCAAACTAATGTAAAACAATTTCAGCAGCCGAACTGTACATGGAGGGACGTTTCGAAAGTGCCGCATTCAGTTGTACCAGCTGTCCTTGCGTTTCTTTATAACAGCCCGGACGACTTGAAACATCTTGGAAGCAGGCTAGATATGCAAAACAAGGAGGTGCAAGAACAGAGCCTCTGCGGAGGAACCGCTGGCTTGGAGGCGAGGTGACGGTATGCGAAAGAAAGCAACATACAGTCTGTAGACAGGGTAATTAAAGCACAGCCTAGCGGGCAAAACATGCATGTGCGAAAGAACTGCAATAACCGCAGTCACTGCGAAGGTGACGCTGACGCAGAGTATAGCTCGGGCATTGCAGTAACAATTGTGCCAGGCTATCGGGTACGTTGAAAAGCGAACAGATGTAGCTGTAGAGCATCGGGTAGAGGCGGCGCATTAATGTTCTGTGAGTGTGTGTGTTACTTTGTTGGCGTTTGAAAATCGCGCCTCGTCTGGTCCGTTTTGGGCGTGGTGGAGGATACACCCGGTGCTCGAGTTTATACAATATATCGCGGAATAGGTGGTGGGTACGGCCTCCATTTCTGCTGCCGCGTGTCGTGTGGCGCAAAGAGTTCGATTGACGTGTTAGCGGGATGTGGCGTGGGCCGCTTTGTTTCCCTCTGTTCCCTCCTCTCCTTTTACCCACATCAAGCTGATGTATGGGAGAGGAGTGTTCCACCGGTTTAGTCGACGGGCTGCTGGCGCTGTGGCACGGCGCGCGAGAAAAGACGCTTCAATAGACAGCTCGAGTGAGGACCCATGGGCACTATGGCATGAGAATTGGTATGGCGCAAAGAGGACCGTGACGAAGTGAAGACACGAACTGACAGACACGGGTGCCAACTCCCAACTTTAATGAACCAACTAGCTTAGCAACAAGTGCTGTGGCACGTTACGCGCAAAAGAAGAACACTTCAACAGACGCACTGAAAAAGCCGTAGGTTCTATGACACGATGTGCAAAAAAAAAGAACATGCTTCAACAGACAGCCCCTGCTATGGAGCCGCTATGGCACGGTACGCAAAAAAGCTTCAACAGTCAGCTCCTGTGGTGGAGCCACGAGCGCTAAGGCACGGTTCGAGAAAAAAAAAACGCTTCAACGGACAGCCATGCAAAGAAGCCGCAGGCACTGTGGCACAGTACGCGAAAAGAACGACAGACACTGATCCATGACGGTGGTGATTGAGGTTTATTGACGCAGGTGTCCAGATCGATTGAAGATCACGACCCCGGAAAATGCTGGTAAACTTCGGAAGCGCTTACCGCTGCTACGGTGCCGCTTTGTCTTGTGAAACTATAGCTGAAAATACATTAAAATTGGAGAAGCGGCAAAAGGTGGGCTAGTCGGTACATAAATTAAAAGTGGAAAAAACTGCACGAACACAGAACGAAGGAAGATGACACAAGGACGGGCGTGAATATTAAAATTCACGTTATAAATTGGCCTGAACAGAGATGGCAGCCAGGATGAGACGCAGGATAGGCGCTCAAATTAAAAAATTTAATTTCGAAGTTCGAATTTTAATTTTCAAATATTCGAAACTTCAATTCTTTTGTTCGAATAGTTCGGTATTGGATTCGATTCGAAAAGTGCCATTGCTATTCGTATCATTCCAACACCACAGTAAACCTCTAAGAAGGTGTTAAAATCAGCATAAAAATTTTATACCTTTGCTAATCTTCACCCAATTCGATGCACAAATCGCCAAATTAGTCGCAATTGCCATCCCCCCTCCCCTCTTCTGTTACCTCTGCTGGCAATGAACATGAAATCTTGTCATTTCGTGAGCAACGCACTCACCGCTGCGAATATGACGGGCCATTGGCGTTAGTATGACCAAGCAGCAGCAGCAGCAGCAGCAGCAGCATTCGATGGCATGTGCAGGACCTTTACTGTGTAAGGACCTTCTTGCTGCCCTCATTGTACTTCATCGTGGGAACACAACTCCTCGTCTTAGTTGCAACAAGTGTTAGCCACGCACTCCCACTGTTTTGTGGGATGGTAGCAATCCTTACATAATAAGGGTTCATATTGCGTTGAAGAGAAAGGCCCATGGTTCTGAAAACAGAAGCAGACGACTTCTTAGAGCATTCAAATGGGCAACAGAAAGCTTGAACTCACCGTGATCGTCGTTGGAGAGCCAGTTGTCAACGGAAGCCGTAAAAAGGGGCAGTGGGTCGATCAAGGCGCTGGCTCGAAGTGTTAACTGAAATTTTGCTTTGAGCATGGGGAATTTAAGTTAAGCGCAAGCAGTACTTAAAACACCGCCGTCAGCGCAATCCCGATTTACCTATCATTGGTGTGAAAACGGACGCGTTAACTCGTTTGCCGAGGTCAATATCGCAAGTACTCTGCGCAGAACCCGTGGACGTCTCGCCTGGATGCGGCGACTGCTATTGAAGATGCTTTTAGGGCTCGGAAGACTTCCAGCAAGGTTACCTTAAACGCGTACGAGTTTGAACAATCTACACGACGTTCTATTAAACCGTAACATCAGCCAATAATAAAGCACCAGTTAAGCAAGCTTACCGGTGGTTGTATTGCGAGCACAAATGTCATCGACGTCCATATACTCATCATTTTCCCGCTGGTGAAACATCGTAAGTGGACCATATCGCATGAATCGGGAGTTCGAAATGAATGCTTGTTGTAGAGCACCTGCGCCACTGGTACGGGTGTTTATTAACACAGATAGCAAGAGCGGCACGACCCAGCTTCAGCGTTACTTTTACGTTTGGGCCGCTAGCGCTGGCGGTGCCACTGTTGTTAGCGCTCATGATCACACGATTTCCAGTTCACGTATCTGGAGTTTTACGTGCCTGAACCACGGCATGGTTAGACGAGGCAAGCCATAGGGCAGGATTCCAGTTTGATTTCCACCCCCGGAATTTCATGAGCGTGCACCTAAGACAAAGGAATACACGGATGTTCTTGCATCTCGCCCCTGTCCGATGATTTGACGCTGTGATTTTCTTTTCTGGGAAGAAACATGGCGAGGACTTCATCTCTTTTGCCCGAGAACATCAAGCCCGCTACTGTCATATGTGAGCCATACGGTGCTATGCCTGCGGCGCGTTACTTCGGTCAACAGCCACTCCACTACAGCATTCCTGCTTCACCAAGAAGTCAAAATGATCATCCTGCACCATTCCACACATGACTTGTGATAAATCTCGCCGTTTGCCTTCTCCAATGAGTCATTACCGTCCACCCGCAGAAGAGGAATAACGAACGGTATGCAGTGCAGTTATAAGGCGTTAGCGACGTGGTGGGCCCGTGACAATAATGACCGCCTCACGTTCAGTTCAGTGCAATTAAATTTCTGACACCATCACTGAAATACGTCAAAACCATCGCTGTTAATTATCGGTGACTCCGCTTGCATGCCGCCACAGTTCTAAGGGTTACTTCATTGGCTAGCCGGATGCCACAGCCAGGACGCTGCTCACTCTCTTGCCCTAAATGAAGACAAACCTGAAGACGACGGCACGGTGAAGTCAGCCTTTAAACTTCAGCGCTGACCCCCGAATCGCGCCTTCGGCCTAGCTGCACTCTTTCGTAGCGTTTGAGATTTCACCGCCCCCAATTACACTTGCTCCATACCCCTTAGAAAAGAGCGGATAATCATGGAATTCCAAAGCTCGAAGATGACAGGACAACTGCATCACAGCGCAACCATCAAAGGGTTGTATTATTCTTCGCTCTTTCTCGGCGGCTAAACTGCGTAATTTCAACTATTTGCTGTCTACTCTTGAGTGGCCGCTATGTTCGCACTTTCCAGTTGGCTACCACCCACTTCGGGATGTCGACCACAAGGTACGTGACATACCGGCCGCAACACAGGCGGGTACGACCGCTTCACTTCCTGCACTCATTCATTGTCACCACCCTACATCGCCCGGTAGCGGCACTTATATCCCATCCATGTTTGATGAGTAGCGCTCGATGCGAGGTTTCGTCGGCAGTTTCATAAATGCCCCCGCCCCTAATCTAGGGGGTTTTATACTTCGCCTTTCAGGTGCAACATCTGTCTCCAAAATCTACGCACACTTCCCAGTCGGGGTGTCCGCTTCCTATTTGAACACGCTAAGGGCGTTCTCACCCTTAAACACGGCGCTAGAAGGCGGTAGCACTCTGGACTAAGCGTTCTATTTTGCACTGCATTCTTTGTTTCATAGGAATGCGCATGCGCTGCATCATCGTCGTCGCACTGCCTCCGTCCCTTGTCTGTCCAGCACTCAAGCCTCACCATCAGCCGATGACTATTACAAACCGTCAGTCCAATGTCCTCACCCACTGATTGTCTTCCACGTTATTCGCGACTCTTCCCGCGACTAGATAGATTCAAAGCGTAGATTCAACGCTGATCGCGACGCTACATGAACCTTCCTCGTCCCAACGCCGTTCGTCGACACACAATTGCTCTCCTTGGTACCGAGTGTCTCGGTGCCTTGTTGGTCAATGTTGTAAGGTTCCAGAAATTTTGCAATTATCGTGCTGTATTTTGCTATCCGCGCATGATGCGACGGACCTGACGGGGCCAAGATTCTAGTTCACTGTAGCCGAGCTCGATGCTGTGCCCTTCAGATTCTCTGGTTGCCTATCACCCTTTGTAACACCGCAGATGTAGACAAATTCTTCCATTGCAGAGGCCATACTTCGTTCTCGTGTAAATGGCAGTCATGTATCCCCTACTCGCCAACTCGTTCCCTGTCTACACGTGCGGCTGGACGAAAGCAACGTGTTCAGCTTGTATTCTAAAACTCGCATAATCATGATAGCTGTTCATGATTACAACGTTGCGTTGTCTATCCCCACAGACGCCAAGGATGCTCGTCTGCCGAACCCCGACACATAGGAATTCCTTCGCCATCGGCAGAGACGAATGCCACAAGCGCTGCGCCATTCGCTTTCTATTGTCAGATAAACGCAGTGACATGGCATCGGCACGTCGACTGTTACCCCGTCGTCGTAAAAGCTCTTTCTCTGCCCCGCAATAGCCCTTTGGCCGCTTCAGCATTCCTTTTGAGCCTTACGCTGACGTTGACGGCTAAACGCTGCGTCATCATTGCCGTCTACCATCTCATAGGTTAAATTAAAATTGCTGCTCTCCCTACGGGCATGGCGCGCCATGTCCACCCATTCTGTCTCCACTGCTTCATCTACCATCACAGACCTGCCCATGAATTCCTCGGCGACAGAGGTCGCCATCATTTTGGCTTGCATTATGGAAGCCCCACCTGGCAAATAATTGTTCGGGCTTTACATCCTAAACCGCGATATCATTATGGGAGACGCCGAAGTGGGAAGCTCTGAAAATTTTAACCACCTGTAGTTCTTTACGTGCACCTAAATGAGCACACAGGCTTCGAGCACTTTTCCTCTATCGAAATGCGGCCGCCACGGCTGGGATTCGATCGCGCAACGTTCGTATCAGTAGTAGAGTACCGTAAGCCCTGGACCACCACAACAGGTCCCTCCTCGCAAAAATCCGCCATATTCAGAGCTATCACGGCACATCCTGCTCGGATAAACGAATTTACTGAGTGGTTCAGCCGCACTTCATGTTGCCACGTGTATTTGGTTTCGTTCTTCACTGTGACCAGGTTTCATTGGCTAACATGGTCTTGCCGTCGGTCGTGCTATCGGTAGGTGCAAGCTGCGTCTCGCTGTATCGAAGCCTTCGCGAATGTTTTGGTTGGTTTTAATTGTATTGCATTGACGGGCGCCAAAGATGCAGGTCATTCTGAATCGTTCGCGAGCGCCACAGATTATTGTTGAGTCTGCCTCGACACATGCATAAGTAACCGAAGCGTTGGTGATCTCGATGACCGGCGATTCTGGTCGCCGCTTTCCTTGTAGTATGAGCGTCACTTGATCTGCTGGGCACAAGTTCACCAAATAAAATGTTCAACATTTCATGCCTTGGCTACTGGAGTATTCACCGTCTCAACAACTTCGCACTAAGCTTGCCGTGTATGCTCCCCTGCATTCGCTCAAACAGGTAGAAACCTTGGTCCATTTGGCGCTGTCATCTACATAACACTGCCGCCCAGACAACTACGAGCCTTCTTTCTGCTCTGGGGCCTTCACCCGGCCATCGCACGCCAGAGAGAATGCTTTCCTCCCTACTAGCGCTGAATGAGTGCGCCAGTATGAGCAGGCTGCGGGTGTGCCGACATATTTACACGCCACTTTATCACGCGGCAACACCAGAAGAGGTTTCCGTGATGCCGACACAATAGGCTGGCTCGGCAGGCAGTTTTCTTTCCCGGCGAAAGGGTGAGGTCATCAGCTTGCGACCCAGTTCTGTCCCTTCCAAAGTTCATTCCCGGTTCGGTGAACCTGATAAATTTCCAAGTTAACGTCTCCGTTGATATTGCATCCGTTTACGCCCCCTTCTTATTTCTGTCGCCGGGGATGCAACATTGTGGCACGTGAAAGTAATAACGTGAGTCGCTCGTCCCCACAGCTCGACTCACTATAGGACAGTTTTGTAACACAGCTAGGGGCGGAAAAAGCATTTTCCTTGTGCAGCACATCGAATGCATCAATGAAACTAAGTTCCGAGGTAACACATGGCATGCTACCAGTGATGACGGCTCGGAAAACGCATTCCTGATTAATATCTCGCCCGTTTGTACCGCGAGACTAGTGCGATAAGCGACAACAAAGGCACCACGCCAACGTTTTCCCAGTCAGTAATAATGCTGAAGCTAGAGCATAGCGCAACGGCCTAAGACGTGTCAATAACAACTGATCTAAGTAACCGCTCAAGGTATCTGTGTAAATAAATCCCCTAACAATGAAGAAACAAGAGCAGCTCTGAATCAGTACAACATGAAAAACAGCTCCTTAAACGTGCCCTGTTGGTAACAGAACAGTGAGGTCTCACCTCGCGGCGTTGGCAGCGGTCGACGTTGGACATGTCTGCGGCTGAGCAGTAGTGGCGGAACTGGTCACCGAGTCTGTCGGGCTGCTGCCCGCAACGACCGACTAGTCGCGCCCCCAACAACGCCGAGAGCGCCGCCAATTGTTGAGAATGGCTCGCTGGAGGGGGCTCGGCCATAGAATAAAGAACCAGTTTAGAGAAGGGAAACTGTAGCCTTGACAACGGTACGAAAGATAAGCAGCGGTAGCGCATGGAACTACCGAAGGCACCCAAGAGATGGCGCTGCGTAAACAGGAAGCGGAAAACAAAATTTATTGTTTTTTTAGGCAAAAAAAAAGCAAATGGCTGCCTTTTTTATTCCGTACCGGGTGCGCATGCGCATACGCGGGTGCCTCGGCTGGTGTTTTATTCTATCCTTTTTAAACAGAAGTCGACGAAAGAGGCCGGGACTCGCGTAGGGCTACGGAGGTCTCGTTATCTTTCGCCCGCTTGTTTTGAGCGCGTCGATACGCCCAGCAGCACGCCAAAGCGCCCTTCGAAACGCAGCACCTGTGCGTACGAAGGTTACATGAACCGAAAGGCATGCATTGGCAACTGGCACCAGTAAGAACAATTCACGAGTGAGTAGAAGGAACGATAATCTTTATTGACAGTCAGCAAGCGGTAAAAGGCCCTTGTTCAGACATCGTGAGCTCGTAAACGGCTAGCCTTCGCGGTACTTCAGAGACAAAACAAATTAGATGACGTTTGTTGCCCGTTTCCACCGTCAGCTAGCGCTCACAATAAGCAACTTGTATTGTAGGACAGGCGTAAAGCATCAGGATTTTTTTTTTGCTACAGTTTCAGTACTTGCTTTCAACGAGTACGCCTGAAGAACCCCGGGTTTGTTGTTATTACAACATATTGCGGTCAGGCTGAGAATACCAAGCAGGTTCACGCAAAGAAATCACATTATAGTGAATGCCTACAGAATGGCAGAAAACATGAGCATTTTAACACGTGATACCGATGAAACAACCCATAAATGGGATATATGCAAGGCCTCAAAGAGGTGCAGAAATACAGAGAAGGGAGAAACGATTTTCTATACCGGTCATTCTCTTACTGTGACATCGCCGCTGGAAGGTAGGCTTCATCAACAGTCTGGCCAAGTCGTGCTCATGCCATCGCATAATTCACTCGTTCATTTGAGCCCACCAGACCTTGCAAGTACGTACAAGTGAAATAGCAGCTTTGTCCACACGTGTTAGCATACAACTCAAAAGCGACAACAGTGAAGTGTGATATGCTAACGAGGTCACAAAGCAGAAAGAAAAACGCTGAGCTTGAAAGTACGTGTACCTGCCATCGTCGAGGAACCTGTGGAAACTGACGCCTTCGCTGGTATCGCAGCTCCTGCGGCACCATACAGTAGCACACCGACTGCCCACCATAATTGCAATATGATTACATCGGTGAATTAAAAACTTTCATGCGTATTTTAGACAACATTAACGATAGAATTCGCAAGAAAACGGGGAGCAACAAACCAGCTGCCAACTATCGGACGATAACTGCGCATATTCTGCGCGTTATCTGCGGCACCCGAGACGCAGCGGCGCACTTTTTGCGCTTCGTCACTGGTCACAGCGACGGTTCGCTTGCTCGCTACCGCGCGCTGGCCGTCAGCGGTGAGCGACAAGGCAGAGATGTTTTCAATCACTAAACAACAAATTTACTCATCATTCAAACATTACTTTCAGTTACACAAGAAAAAGCACTTTTATGCGGCAATGATAGCTGTATTTCTGTTAAATATTGCTTTTATTACGGCGCCTCTGGCGGATTTTTTGGCGTTGCCGAGGGCAGATTTGAACGGAGCCACTATGGTTTGTTTGTTAGCTGCGACGGGGTCGATTTTTTCGCCCCCCTTCGGCGATGGCTGGAACTTGAGACTTTCGAGGCCTGGCTCGGCGATAAGACATCGCCGCAGCGTAAGCCTACGAGTGCGCGAAGAAAAAAGTCGGGTCCCGGCTCCGGCATGATCTTGCTTGACGCCATATGAAGCGTTCTGTTCCCGCGCCGGCGGCGTTAAACTGGTTAAACTTCATTGAATGTTCCGATCACGCTGACCGCGCCGCGACTCACGATCGAAGACCATCCACTTTTTGACCGACATAGCGCAGAGCTTGCGGCCCGAATTTCCAACGAGGCGAAGTGTCCAATAGGTGATATTCACTCTCGTTGGACAGTTCGACTCGCCGGAAAAAAATGCCAGGGTTCCCGTCAACCTTTCTCGTCCCTGGTTTTTATTTCTTTTTTTTTTTACAACGCTAATCGGCGTCATCATATTGAAAATATTTTTGATCAATTAGGATAGCAGGACGCTTCTCTCTAGAGGCATAAAGTGTTAACGTTCACTGTCACGACTGTGACGATCGCAGAAACAAGACATTTTTAAGAATGTGTATATATAGTTTTCAAAGCAAGCGGGAAGTTCTGTGCGGCCGGCGCGCGTGTTATTCGACAAATATGGGCCCATTTACTAAAAAAAATAAAAGCATCTGTCTGCTAAGCAAGCAGCCTTGCGCACGTAAAATACTAACCCATGTCTTGGCATTGCACGTGCGGTGTGCTTACCTGGCGAACAGCTGTGAATCAACCGAGACTGTTTTATACAATTTTTTAAGCACGGAAAGTACTTGTAAGATGCTTCGGCGTCTTGGGACAAACCCCCTTATGGCAGCGGTCACTAGAAACGTAAAAGAACCAGCTTGGTACTTTTCAGATGATTCAGTCAGCCAACCACCAAGCAACAAATAAGTTGCAGTTCACCTATGCGCGACCGATCTTCTAGGTGGAATCAATCAATCATTTTCTATTTCAAGTTCTCTTATTACATGAAAATACACAGCACTGGTTAGACCCATAGCCACTGGATAGTAGGGGGTCTGAATAAATATGCATTTAAAGGAACAGATTGTGTTAAGAAAGCAGATATTTCATACGTACACTTCAATCATAACAATGCTACTACCGATGCTACTAACAGGTTACCGCCGTGCAACCACGTGCAGTTAGAATCAGATCATGGAAATTGAAAAAGCCAGGCGAAATGCTTCGCCCAGCATTGTTTCTTTTTCTTAACTGCAATTTATGGCATTAATCCACTATCGCATTTATATGGTAAACTGAATGGACACAAGCAGCATCTTCCACATTCGGTAGTAATGCGGGGTTCCGAATTGCGATGCACACGAAGACGCGGGTTCGCTTCTCAAACACGGTGGCCGCGTTTTTTGACGGTAGCGAAATGCAAGAACGCCCGTTTACTTAGATTTATGTGCCACATATAAGAAACCCCAGGTGGTCAAATTCATTCCAGAGATCGGCGCTACAGAGCGCTTCATAATGACATCGTGGTTTTGGCATGCAAAACCCCCGAATTCACTAAAATGAACACTATGAATACATACTATCACGTTCAACGCTCGAGCAGTGGCAGGAACGATGTGATCCCCTCGAGAAAAAGAAATGCAGAGGATTTCACGATGCGCCCATGGCCCCCATTTCCGTCGCTGTCTTTTTCGAAAGCGATAACAGACCGGGAGTCGCGTGCTTCGTCATCGCGTGCCACTGCGCATAGAACACGACGGCGCAGATTGGAGGATATGTGCGTTGCCCGAACGGCGAGACTCTCTCCCTTTTTCCGTCCAGTGTCTCGTCTCAGCCGCAGCTCGACTGCCTTCAATTCCAGTCATATTGGCCGAATTTTGACTCGAACCAGCATCAGAGCCAACGTTACCTTCATCGGCCCCATTCGTAGTGACATAACGCCGTTTTCTCGAGCAATTGCTCATTGAAGTCGTTTTACTAAAAAAATCACGCCATATCCACGAAATGAATTATGATGAGTGGGCGAAGCTGCGGAGGTAATCTGGTAAACCGCCAATCCCCGTAAATTTTGCCCACTCGATCATCATACAAAGACCTGACACAAACGCGGGGGTCCTCATATATGACGTTAAGCTCGGGGGAACGTTTATTGTCGACGTTGCCGTTTTGCCTTTCGAGGGCGAGAGCGCCTTCACGATTGTTTTCATTCATGGCAGAAAGAGAATGTGTGGTCTGCAACACGCTTATACTTCATGGTGATCAGCGTCATCGTTATCACGTGTAGTGGGTACATTCCAATATACTGGAACGCGCTTATTCTTCATGACCATCAGTCGTCATCGTCATGGAACGCGCTTATACTTCATGGTCATCAGCGTCATCGTCATCGTTATCACGTGTAGTGGGTACATTCCACTATACTGGAACGCGCTTATTCTTCATGGTCATCAGTGGTCATCGTCATCTTTATCACATGGAGTGGATACATTCCACTATGCGTGGCTACATACTACATACTACAAAGGAGGGACAGGCCCACACCCTGAGGAGCTTCGCCCCTAAAAATTCATGTCGCGTTTCACTATACATATGACATCACGTATATGTTCTTATTTATGCTGTAATGTACGTTGTTATGTCCGAACTGAGGAACAATTACGCAACACCGAAACATTTATTAAATGCGAAGCATTTCTTAGTGAACCTAGGCACTTTGAACGGTTCTATCTATCTATCTATCTATCTATCTATCTATCTATCTATCTATCTATCTATCTATCTATCTATCTATCTATCTATCTATCTATCTATCTATCTAGCCGCGAACGTGTTCTCGTGATCGCCTCTTTCACTTGGTGTAAACCAAAGTTGGCATCGGGGGGGGGGGGGTAAGAGGATTTGACGAATATGACTGTAATCGTGACATGAATAAAGTGAAAATCCTGTCGCGTACGTCGTCAATCCTCCAGACACGTGCGGCACATACCCGTTAACCACGGGCCGCGGTGTACGGGTATCGCCACAGGTGATTGACAGCTTATAGCTACCTAAGAACGGCGATAACAGGCATCGGTTACTTAAATGCGAGAGTGTTAAGAAAAACTAACATCGGCAGCGTTGACCCATCGAATGCAAAGAATAAAAAAACAGGATCCCCGCAGGAATGGAACCTAAGCACTCTGCCTAGAAGTCAGGTATTCTACCACAAACCCACTCCAGGTCCTGTGCAGGCATAATCTCGGTGCAACGTCAATTGTTGTTGCAGTGCTGGTTGTCTAATTTTGTAACAAAGCAATAAACACTACATATGTACTCCTATGGTACAGGCGTCATGTCATGATAATGTCTGTGGTTCCAGTGTTAGCTCCGCAGTCTAATAAACATTACATTTGTATTCCTATGATTCCGCAAGCTATATTCAAGCGTTGCTCGAGCCCGGGGGAATGCGCTAACGAAAGTTACGTATGATATTCATATGGTCGTACCGTAAAGGGCACCTCGTTTCGATAATACTGATGTATGTGCTCTAACGTGAGCGCTGACGTTATATCAGCCCATAAGTTACCCTTTAAACGCCAGTGTTGTCGACGTGCCTTGTAAGCCCACGACGTGCACACTACTGCACTTACAAAAACACGTCGATTCACCTCGTAACGCTTCGCGCAAAGCCAGAAAATACAGCATAGAACTTCTCTCCGACTGCTTCGCATAAAACCGATTCCCGCAAGGCGTGGGACCTGCTGAATTTTTTTTCATATACTTCGATGTCTCAATTATTGGGTTTTAACGTCCCGATACCTCGATATTATGAAAGATGCCGTAGTGGAGGGCTCCGGAAATCTTGACCACCTGGGGTCCTTTAACGTGCACCTAAATCTAAGTACGTGGGCCTCTCCATCGAAAATGCGGCCGCCGCGGTCGGGATTCGATCCCGCGACCTGCGGGTCAGCAGGCGAGTTCCTTCCACTAGACCATCGTGGCGGGTTCTCATCTTTTTCAGGTAATCATGCATGCATTACTACAGGGCATCATGCCGTACGTAGGAGGCAAGCCCTACTTATTGTTATGCCGTAACCAAACTGAAACAACGAAGGTCACTCAATAATGAACCAAGAAGAGATTATGAAAATTGTATTAATTCCTTGTAGCGAATAGTCCGTAGAAATCAAGCGAAGTATATATAACGAACAAATATTTACATCGATGAAAGAGGAATCATCGCAGCGCTTGGGACAGCGGCGATAGTTGTATGGACACAAAACAAGTCAGCAGCAGCGCCGCCCTGGGGCAAGGTAATTAAGCAGCGTCAGCCCCGCAGGGACGCATTGTTGAGCTGATTCGCGGTCACAGCGTGGCTTCCAAGATTGGCTCCGGCAACGCGCGTTGCCAGAGCTAATCACGGAGGCTACGGTCACAGTCCGGTCTCCGCAATGGCAGCCACCAGCGGAGACAGCGTCGTAGTCGGCCCTTCGGCAGACATGCAGTTCCCGCTGAAGTCATCCAGGAACATGTCATACACGGCGACCGTCGTGTCCCCAATTTTGCTGGCATAAGAATTGCGCATGCGCGCAGCCAGTTCCTCGGGACCTGCGTACAGGGCGAGCTGAACAGCAAGAAATTGGAGAAATGCATGTGAGACTGCAAGTACAGACAAGGACACACAAGTCGCATGGTCCTTTATGCATTTGCCTAAGAATACACGAGGGCGTAAGCCCTTTTGTTCGTTTCTTCTCGGTCGTTTCGAGGTCTCGAAAAGCTTTCGAGGTCTTGAAAATTCATTTCAATGCAGAAGCATGCGTCACTGATCCATCTGCGTTCGTAAGTGATTGGGCATCGATCTCTTCCCATCGCGATAGAGGTTTGCATTGATCCTGGAACCTTAATTCTCATCTTTTCTTGTGTGTTTCCTTATCGCATTTTTAGTGCTCCTCTTTCCCTTCCTTTCTAATTTTATCAGTCACCCTTGTGTGATTAGAGCATTTCTGACGGCAGTCAACACTTCGTCCTGTTTTCTTATTTTTGTCTCTCCAGTTTTCAACGCCGTTTGATTCCCATTCATGTTTAAAGGTTACGCTAGCATGAACCTGACTAATGAGAATTGAGTCGGCTTGACGTAATGAAATTTATAGGCTACCGTGTAAATGCTAGCAGGTCAGGCAGCTGAGATTGCGTCGCGAGCCTATAGTTTTGTCAACCTTGAGGAGCTGAGGCGCTAAAGGTCACAAGGCTCATAGAAATGTAAACAACTCGTCATGTGAACATTTCGGCACTTGCGATAAACAAAATACCTTTAGAAACTGAAAAGGAGGCCATGAGAACTCTATCGTCCCAGATACAGGTAGGAGACAAAGTACATAACCTCATCGATAGATTGCGATAATCGCTAGGTGACTATTTCTCGGCATACATATCATTAACCCTCCGCGACACTGTGTCCTAATTTGAAGACGCGACTGGTTTTCGCCCTTTCGTTGCACTAATCTCAAGAAAAAGACCGAAAACACTGAGCGCGAATGGTGAATTAAGCATTCTTGTTGCCTAAACTTACTTTATATCCCATTTGGTTGAAGTATTTACCTACACACGATCGCTTTGTTGAAAGCAGTACCGTGTTTAACGAGACGTTGGACGTGGGCGTTTTTGGTTACAAAATAAGGTAAAAAAAATATTTTTATGTTTTCAGGAATGCTCGCCACGAGCAGATAACGCGTGTAGCTTGACTGGATCGTTCAATTCGTTTAATTAAAAATTATAGCATGACTGACTGTACCATAATTATATAATTATTTACGTTGTAATTGCAATTAATTGCTGTAAAACACTCTACAATACACACAATTGTGAGGGCGTGTGTGCCTTCCTTCGTCCAGTGTCTTTTAATTCGTGCTTTCAGTTTTCAAAGCAAAAATTACAACACCAACTAGCCAACCTATCCATCCTGCTACAGAAAATGCATGAAGGCTTGGGGGATTGTCATTCGTAGCTATTCATTAAAGTGCCCCTCACCAGGCCACATAGCAAATTTTAGTTAGACGCTGGAAGTTGTGTGCCGATTGAAGAGCAGTATGCCGGAAGAATTTTTCAAATCGGTTCATTACGAGCTCAGAAAAACAATAATTTGTAGCGGCGCGGAACCATGATGCGAGGAGGCGAGTTTCAAACCCTTGCCACTCGCCCCGTGTAGCCTTCGCAAGCCAAATCCCTTCCCTGCCCTCTTCACTTGACACATACGCATGAACACGTCATGCACATGCATGGTCACGTGCGCATGACGTGCACGAGCCAGCCCGGGCACGCGAGCGGCGTTGCACGGCCGCTACCTTTTTTTTTTTTATGTAGCGGCCGTGGGCGTTTTGTCGGCGTTCTCTGCGGTGTACTGCCTGTTTCTGCGGGACGGGCATGAAAGTTGAGACATTTGTACGGGCACGAGAGTGGCAGTATTATGAGCCAGTGCCGCATTAACGTTTACTTGCACGCGGTAGAATAAAAGAGCATAATGGGTGCTCGAACGCGCCAGAACATTACTTTCGTTTCCAGGCCTGGCGTCTGCTCGATGCGCTAACCGCGGAGACACAAACGCATGGGAAAGGGAGGCACATTAGCCCCGCATCTCGCTGCAATTCACGAAAAAAAAATGAAAAAGACGCAGACATTCCCTTTGTGTGTCTCATTATTTCTCTCAAGTTTTATTAATCTATCCAAGCAACAAATTACACAAACTACACATGTGTCAAATAATTATCCCAGTGTCAGGTGCTACTGTTGGCGACGTCAGAGCACAGTCGTCTACGTAGAGGAGCGACGTCACAGCACTACCATCTACGTAGGGCCATTTTCTCATGTACGTCATCCCCTCATTCTCTAAAGCGCGCGCCCGCGAGAGGAAGGGCAAGCAGCGTTCACCTTGAAATTTGACCCATTTCCGCGGCGCGTAGCATTGCAAATTTTGGCAGACATGATCGTGAACGCCCAGTGTATGCATTGCGCTCCTTTGCTATGTGATCTGGTGAGGGGCCCTTTAATATCTCAGTTTTCTGGCCCCTATGGGCTTATGTCGGCTTTCCTGTGTACCACTTGGATTAGACTAGCACAAAAGCCAGCCGCCGCCGGTGGGCAGTGTTCCGATATTCCGCAAATATTTGTGTGTTTGTTTAAAACAGACTATATACAGTGTGCTTGAAGCAGCCGAGGCGTCCATCGCACCTCGGTGCTACCGGTTGCCTGCTGTCGGATGGCGTAGACGCACTCGCTGTCGCCATCGAAGACTCCCTTGGGCATGCGGCACACGTGGTCGTAGCTGGTCTTGTTCGGCTGTATCGTTGGACCGTCGAAGACGCTGGACGGTGTGCCGGCATCATGCAGCTTCGGGAAGCTCAGGGGAAGTGTCGCGCGGAACACGTCGGCGCCCAGCTAGGTGAGGCACGCGTGCAGGTCATTGCGTGTGCACAGGCAAAGGTGAACACATGTCCGTCGACAAGAGCGAACACTGGCTTTGATAACCCTGCTGTTATGAACTGTACTAGCACATGTCAGAAAACGCATTGCGTTGCCTTAAGGCGCAACAAGCACCGGTCACGCGACCGTTTGCGACTGGCAGTCAAAAAGTGACTCAAAGCGGCCGATGTTCACACCTGCGTGCGACAGATGTATGTCGCCGCATAGAATTCCTATCTGCTCGTATATAGCTCGCGTTGCCGCCCCGTAAAATAAGCTGACGTCCTGTTCCTGCGTACGTGATTGGCTCAGAGCTTTGCGACTGCAGTAGCGCGACTGAAAATTCGAGCAGCGAGTGACTGAGCCAAAGCACGCGCTTTGCGACCGAAATGGCCATTTGCGACTAACTTAGTCGCGCGACCATTTCTAGTCGCCGGTCTGAACGAGCCTTCACGCATTCTTGACCTAACGCCAGTTAAGAAGCACGGAAGCTTGCGTGAGTTTATAAGACATGGTGAAATAACTTCACAACGCTGAATAATGAGGACACAGGTAAAGAGCTGACAGTACGAGCACTGACTTCAAACTGAATTTATTACAAAAAAAGAGCGGAAAAGGAAAACCGCTGTTAGATTGGCGCACATGTGCGCACATTTGCGCGGACGCTTCAAAAACAATGTCACTGAGGTATGGCACCTGATTTTTGCAATAAGCATTCACTATCCAGTAGAATCAGCGAAGGTTGGCTGATACATGCATCGAATTTCTTCAGCACGCGAGTAACGCGAGCTGATGTCAGGCACAGAGATGCGAAGGTGTTGGCGCTGACAGCCCACGAAGCGACTAACCATCTCGGCTTGCTGAACCTTTGAAACTTTAGTGGGTTAATTGCAAGCTTGTGCGCACGCCGTATTTTACGCTCTCTCTCTCGATGCCACCGCGTACCGCGTGCAGAGCGTGTTAAGATTTTATAGTATTTAAGATTCGTACGGACCTCCATACCAACGTCCACGCCGACGGCGATATTGTGCTTAGAGTACCCCTAAAAGTTATTTTGCAATAAGATTACCAAAACTGCGAATGAGGTTTTCTTTTCGAACTAGCCAAAGCTGACGCGCTTTTGACGCAGGTTTGCGGTATTGTAGGTAATGGCTTAGTGATGCTTTATTACTCTAGCAAACACTGTTTTCATGCACAACTAGTCTAATCGCTTAACTTGGAACTTGTCAACGTGCATCTTTTATTTTTTTTCCTATGGAAGTCTTTCACTGTCGACTGCATTATGGCTAAAACAAAACCGCCCATGCAGAAAGGCCGCAATTTTTAACATCGCTTTTTTTTTTGCAAAAAAAAATCCCTCACTCCTGTCCGGTGGTTCGGAAAGGCGACAACTGCTTGTCCTTTGTATGAATACTTTCAGAACATGAGGTGAAGGCAGTGTTTTTTTTTTACCTCCGTAAATCTGTTGTTATATGATTTAGTGAAGCTAATGTACAATAACATTTCAAAAATTCCTCCACTCTTACTTTGGCTGTGAAGCATTATACATCAGTGCTTAGAGCTAAGTCTTCAAAGGACAAATAAATCGCCCTTCGTGTGGCAAGAGTACAGGTCACTCACGGCGATAGAATAGACGACCTTTGCCGCCTGGAACGGATTGGCCGTCTCCTTTAGGATGTGATTCCGGATAGCCAGGTACGAGGCAGCCGCAAATTCACGCTTCCCAGAGCAGTCCAGCACTCCCTGAAATACGAGCAACCTAATATGATGGGTAACAGCATGGGCTGCTAAACTAGCGGACGCGGGTTCGACTCTCGGGCGTGGTGGCTGCATTTCGATAAGCGTGAAACGCGAAAGCGTCCGTGTAGTTATGTTTACGTGCCTACTAAAGAACCCCAGATGGTTAAAGTTCATCCGGAGACCGCCATAATGATGTGTCTCACTCATATTGTGCTTTTAGCACAAATTCTCGAAACTTATTTAAGGGAAGTAACAAATCAATTCGCATAGCCATAGGGCTTGACATCTAAGATGAAAACTGAAACGCACCAAATTGTATTTATAATGACAGTTCGGATCCAATTACGTCAGTCCGCATGAAGCTAACGCTTGTTGAAATGCTATTGCAGTAGTACTAGTAATGCTATTTCGCATAATACTACGCTGCCTGTCCTGAAGCGAGGCTCCAATGTCTATATCAGGAAACAAACCGGAAACTAAACAGTCAAGCTAAAACCATATGTTTCGAATACGCAAACAGGTGCTCCAAACAGACTTTTGTGCTTTACAATGCACCACAGTGAACCGCGCTGACATCACCTGCTGAGTCAGTGTGGACAGCTTCTCATTTGCACTACGTTAAGAACCAGAACCTCTGAGCCACTTTCTTGCCAACAGCAGTACTGGAGTGACGTAGTGTCCACTTGTCCACCTACGAAGTACCTTTATGGGCGAGTTAACACACAGGATAAAGTTCTTGTTTTACTCAGTGCTCCTGTGTCATATTCAGCCGCGCACCTGTCGACGAAGCAAGTGTGTCGTCACGATGACGTAGTCCACGTATCGGGTCAGGCTGATGAGCCAGAACTTGCGCACCAGCTCCAGCACGGGCGGCACCGTGAGAATCAGGCTCATGTTCTTCAAGTACAGCGCTTCCAAAAAGGCGCGAAAGTATGCCGGTGTGAATTCCTGGTCGCACTCATCGCCCGGACGGTCCCAGTGCACGTTCACACCCTGTAGCAGATGCCACGAAGAGATTTAATATGAAAAACGCCATAGAATGGTAACATGGGATATGTCGACTTAAGTTGTATATTTCTTAATACGTTATTTTAAAAAATACGATCAGAGAGGTACTCTCGTAGTGGGAGTGTCACACCCGCCGCGGTGGTCTCCTGGTTATGGTGCTCGACCACTGACGTAAAGATCGCAGTGTCGGATCCCGCCCGTGGCGGTAACGTTTCGATAGAGGCGAAATGCTATAGAGGCCCGTGTACAGATTTAAGTGTACGTTAACGAACCCCAGTGGTCGAAATTTTCCAAGCTCTCCATTAGTGTCCCTCGTAATCATATCGTGGTTTCGGGACGTGAAAGCGCAACAATTATTACAATGAGAGTGCTACACATTCTTTACCTTTTTACAGACATTTAATCACAAATTTATCTTATCGAACGTTATCTTTCTTATCTCGCTTGGACCTTGAAACGCAAACGTAAAATGTGTGGGAGATAATTTTCCAGAACGTCGCTACTCGATTGCGTAGTAGCTACACAACCGTGGACGGTGGTGAAACACTCAGCCAAATCTGACTTTACTAACTATGGCAGCACTAGAGCTCGCTTAATTGGGATAATTCGGTGATAAACTAAAGTTCTGCGGAGATCCCGCAAAGAAAAACCACGTTCTGGAGATTTTCTGGAGAAAAACCACATTCTGCAGGGACCAAAAGCAGGCCATTGTGAGAAATACGTCATCGTTTCATTTTCATATTTTTCATCCATTGTGTCTTTTGGGCTCTACCAATGGTGTGGAGGGGAGGGGGGAGCTGAGATGAAATTTTGCCCCCAACCCCCCTAATAGAGAACCCTGCTCACGCCCATGCTATGAGGTAAGGACACTTGAGAATGCGTCGAAATGCGTAAGGACGACAGCAGACACTGTTGCAAAGCGTGCATTCTTTCTGTAAACTTTACACAAGACACTATCGGGAGCAGGAGATGAACTCACGTCGATAGAGTTGCTCGAGTTGTACAGCCCTTCGACGACCGCATCGCGGACTTCGTATTTTTCCAAGGTCTCCACGAAGTTTGGCGAGTCCTTCCGCTCCCCTCCCAGGGTGATGTGAAGTCGCAGCTTCTCGCCTCGATGCGTGCGCGTCCGTTTGAGGTAAATCAGATCCTTAAGGATGTCGACATCAATCAGACGCTTGTGGTCCACGGTAGTATTGCTCCCAATGTTCACGTACACAGCGTAGAAAATGAGCTCCGAGCAGTACGTTGTGGGTAGAAGCTTCAGCACGTACCTACGCTTCGGCGAGAAGTACCTGCGCAGGGAAGTGAACCAATTCTGGTTTCCTGCGCAGTCGCCTTCAGATACCATCAGCAGCTTTCTTTACGAGTGCGGCTAAAGAATGCGCCAGTTGGTGTACACTTCGTAATGTACTGAGCACAACTAGATCTGACTAGTGCGTGCAAAGATAACGTGCCACGTGACGCCCTCTGAAAAAAAAAAAAAACGAGTTCCACACTCACCGCCTTGACTACGAGCGGCGCTTGCTAACACTCCCAGGGAATGCACGACCAGAAATACACAACGAAGTGGACGCGCAAGCGCTTTCCGTCGTAGCTCAATCGGTCGAGCATCGGACGAGCAACTCGAAGGTTGTGGGTTCGGACCCCATCGACAGAAAGGCTGGGTTTTCGTCCACTTTAATCGATTTCAATTTACGACATTGTTACATCACTACAAGTAAAGACAGCAATCAATGTCCCATATGCTCTCCCTGGCCTAAATGTATGTCGGATCGTAATAATATCTGAGGTTTAACGTCCCAAAACCACGATATGATTATGTGAGACGCCGTAGTGGAGGGCTCCGGAAATTTCGACCACCTGGGGTTCTTTAACGTGCACCTAAATCTAAGTACACGGGCCTCAAACATTTTCACCTCCACCACGGCATGCGGCGCGCGCGGCCGCGATTCGATTCCGCGACCTTCGGGTCAGCAGTCGAGCGCCATAACCAGGGTTGCCACTGACTTTCGAGTAAATGTCGCCAAACGACCAGCAAAAAGTCGCCATTTTTTTTAAAATTTCGCCAAAAAAGTCGCCATTCTAGATATGTGTGGCAAACCAGCTAGTAATAAAAATTTCCACTCACGTATAGCCCCGTATAATACAGTACCATCCAAGACCCTGAAATTATATTGACGTTTCTCGATGTCAGTCGTATCGCCCGCTTCACCATGGGAGTGCATAGTGCTGCTTTTCCGACTAGCCGCAAGATGTGCGTGGTGGCGCGAGGGTGAACGAATGAAACGCTCATGATATCATTCCATCCCTGTCCGCTCGTTTCAAAGGTAAAAGTGTGGTAAACCCTGGGCGAAAACCGTGAAAGCGTTCTTTGTAGGCAGCTTTACGTACCCTTATATGAATTGAAAGGATTAAAAAGTTTATTGAAGGTAACACGACAGAATTCTTACAGCAGTCTTACACCTTTTCATTGTGAACTAATATGATACCGGACACCACCGACCCTTTCTTATAGTCGCCTATATCTACACGCGTCAATCCGATGCGTTATTAATGATCAGGTAGACAATGTAAAATGTTATATACCAATTGTTTTCATTGCACACGCTCACTGAGAACAGTGGAAAATGTCTCAATAAATATTTTTTTATCGCACGAATAGCCGCGTATCCGCCTCTCTTCGCTATTCCAAAACAGTCTTTGCGAGCTAAATTGGGGGTACTGCAACAGTGAATAAGTCGCCAAGCTATTCAGAACATTTGGAGCTTTGGCGGAACAAATGGTCGGAACACGCGGCCAACCCGTCGTCTAGCCCCTTCAGAAGCGAAACTTTAAGGAAGCTTAAAGCACCTAAAGCCATAAACCTGCAGTCAAACACTGCTGCCTCGCGGTATGCAAAGCAGTCCGCTGACTTACATGTTGCTATAGAATGCCGCCAGGGGACGCTGCAGTACCTCCTGCATCTAGATGAATTGAGGAGATACACACGAGTTACAGGACGGACATACTGAATGACGAGTAATGTGCACATTCTACTCGTGGGTCTAAAACCAAAAAAAAAATACCGAACATGTTGCCGCTCATTCGTTGGGAAGACACTGAGCTTAGGATGCATAACTCAGTGGAGACCTAAGCCGAAAATCGCCAAAAATTCGCCATGTCGCGATTCATAATTTTAGGTCGCCACAGGTCTCTCGATTTCGCCAATTTGGCGAAAAGTAGCCACCATTGGCAACCCTGGCCATAACCACTAGACCACCGTGGCGGGGCCTGTATGTTGGATCAGCACGTGCCCTATTTTTTCAGGAGGCGTTGGTTGGAAGCACTTGGTTGTGTCTAACAAAGAAACCAGTCACTCTAAAAAAATTCCCCTTCATTGAACCACATCGGTATGCCACATGAAACAGTGCCGAGCTGGTGAACGTAATATCTGCTTGAATGCCTGATGTCAGTTTCATGTCTGCATGATCATAGGCGTGCGCAGGGTCCCCCATTAGGGGGGGGGGGGGCAAAGGCTCATCGCAGCGCCCCTCCCCCACCCTACTAAGTGAATGTATCGGGCAGATTTTGCGCACCCCCCCCCCCTCTTAGGTGACTATAAGGGTCATGTATGGGGCAGATTTTGCGCCCCCTTCTAAATGATTAGAGGGGGCGATCACCCCCCCCTGCCCCCCCGTGCGCACGCCTATGTGCATGATTTTACTGCGCCCTGCTACCTTGCATGTTGTCCACTACTGTGCTTATTTGTTACGCTGCATCGTCGGGGTAGCTTCGCACGTAAGGTCTCGCGCTGCTAAGCTCGAGGGCGTGCGTTTGATTCCCGGCCCATCAGTGGTCAAAGTCGACCTGGAACCCAAGGCCACGGTGGGCCTCATAATCATATCGTGGTTTCACCACATAGAACAGCATCAACACGTTGGTTATACTGAGCTTTCTCGGCGTGTTACGAGATCAACTTTCGGGGAAGAAATGGCAAGGAAGGCTTCATGTTTAGAGGACGGCTTTTTTGCAGGAAATGGTTGTTTCATTCCCAGTCCCGCTTTTAGCGGCTCCAAACACTGTGATCGTTTCAATGTGCAAATACCAGTTTCGCCGTTTCGATGGGCACTGCAAAATGCATCCAATGACACTATGGGTAGCTTATGTGAGACATCGCTATAGCTCTTTTTGTTGTACATCCACCTGGACAATTTCAGACAATTAAATGACAGTATGGTGAAAACAGGGCTAGATTGCCCAGTTTTCCACCCTCCTGATGTTTATTTTTCTGTTGAATACATATTAATAATACGGTTGGATACTTTTTGGACAGTGCGAAAAAAGAACCAGACGCTAAAGGATGCATGAAGGTCAAACGCATGCACATAGTCATTGTCTGTGTCTGTGCAGGGAGGAGCAGAGCTATCGCTCTAAAAGAGGATACAAATTACACGGCACCTATGCGAGCTGTCGTCATCGCACTTGCGCATTGTCTTCGTGCCGTTTGCAAGAATGTACAGAGAACTTAGGCTTGCGTCAAGTGAAAATGCGATGGCTGTGTAAGTTTTATAATGAAGCTATATAGCTTAAGCCTTTCGGTGTGGACGTTCACTAACCTGCTGTCGATGACGCAGAGCAGCTTCCGGTACTGTGTTGCGGTGCTGTCATTGTATGAAACGTTGGTGCGGTTCACTACCGGTATAGGTGGGAGACGAGCAGGGTACGTCACTCTCGCGCAGGCCGGGTCCCGACCCGCGAGGTCGTCGTACAGATCCTCCTGCGATTCAATGTGGCACACAAATGATTGGTATGCGCGTATATGCATGAATGTGTGCATCTGCGTGTGCGTGTGCGTGTGCATGTGAGTGAGTGAGTGAGTGAGTGAGTGAGTGAGTGAGTGAGTGAGTGAGTGAGTGAGTGAGTGAGTGAGTGAGTGAGTGAGTGAGTGAGTGAGTGAGTGAGTGAGCGAGCGAGCGAGCGAGTGAGTGAGTGAGTGAGTGAGTGAGTGAGTGAGTGAGTGAGTGAGTGAGTGAGTGAGTGAGTGAGTGAGTGAGTGAGTGAGTGAGTGAGTGAGTGAGTGAGTGAGTGAGTGAGTGAGTGAGTGAGTGAGTGAGTGAGTGAGTGAGTGAGTGAGTGAGTGAGTGAGTGAGTGAGTGAGTGAGTGAGTGAGTGAGTGAGTGAGTGAGTGAGTGAGCGAGCGAGCGAGCGAGCGAGCGAGCGAGCGAGCAAGCGAGCTAGCGACTGAATGAGTAGGTTCATAACTGAAGAAACTTTGCGGCGCAAAATGAACAAGGATGAAGAACACACAAGACACGGCGCCATTTTATTTTGTGTGTTGTTCGTCCTGGTTAAACTTGTGCCGAAAGTTTCTTAAGCTACGGAACCAACACCAACTACCTCAGACCAAAATTTTTCTTGTGAATATGTGTGCGTGCGTGCTTTCAGATTCTTCGGCACGGCTTCCAACATGTCCAGCGAATGAGAAAGTGAATGAATATAACAGTACTAGTCGTATGCGTCGTCATCAAACCGAAGGAAAGAAACACGAAGCACTTATCCAGTCTATAGATAAACCATAGACTCACTGCCGGGGGCAACGGAGCTTCTGTGCTTGAAGTAGTAGCTTCAGTCGTCGTTTCGGCCATTGCGGTGGTGACTTTGGTGACGCCAGTCGAGGAGCTGCGTTTCCAAGAGGGTGATCGCTTCATGAAGTGGTTGCACGGGCCGCATCACAGCCATGAAGCAGGTTAGTGTGACCATTCACCTTACTGAGCACTGCACACGCCGTCAACTGAATGACGAAGCAGAGTCAATTGGCATATTACGAAACTTTTATAAATAAATCATATTACAAACGTGCAGCAACCGATTCTTTTCTTATTCTGCTTCAATCTCTAACAAACACTCTACGCTCTTAACAGTGCAGGAGAACCATAAGAGATGTGAAGGAAGCGCATGTGACCAGTCCGACAAGCGACTGTTGGATTGATAGTCCGCCTCGGTGGTGTAGTGGTTACAGTGCTCCTCTGCTGACCCGAAGGTCGCGGGTTCGATCCTGGCCGCGGCGGTCGCATTTCGATGGAGGCGAAATGCTAGAGGCCAGTGTACTGTGCGGTGTCAGTGCACGTTAAAGAACACCAGATGGTCTAAATTTCCGGAGCCCTTCACTATGGTGTTTCTTAATCATATCGTAGTTTTGGGACGTAAAACCCCAGATATTGTTATTATTATTATTATTGACTGTTGGATGGATAGATGGACGGATGGATGGCTACTCGCTCGTAATATGGACAAGTTGGACATACGAAGTAGTGGTCGCGCCTGTTGTCTGGATCCCATCGGGCGTCCGTACGCCCTTGGTCAGGTTCTGTCCGAGGCGGAAGGTGAAGATCAGCAGGCTAGTTGCTGCGCTGACCAAGATGACCAGGACGAGGCACCTGACGCAGAGGCCGAATAAACTGAACCGCCGACGCCTACGGTGGATCAAGAGGTCGCTCTGAAAAAAAAAGAGCATAAGAATCGAGCCGAACATCGGAAAAAATGTCACAAAAAGTAGGCCAAATGACTCAAGTGTGACGTTCGGGCAAGGGTGTCTTCTTAAAAGTTTAACTGCGCGTCAGTGACAGCCGAAATAGCAGCCACCTACGTTTTACAGGGCGCACCCGCTCGCTAGCACTCACACGAATGCGCAAGGAAAAAATTGGCCGCGTATCTGCGTGCTTCGCTGCAAATGTCGTGTAAAGACGATAGAAGAGGCGCTGTGTGAGATATGGACGCCATCCGGCAATACGTCGGGAAACATGAGTGCTGTGTTGCGTGCTGGTAGTCCCGGCGCAGCAGCAGGCGAAGACCGGCGGTGACCAACGCGACCGGCGGGGACGCCAGCCAGCCCGAAAACGCGGTTTGGCGCGAAGCGCTGAAGCAGAGAAACGTCCGCACTCAACGAGTACTCTCCACACACTCTTTTATTTACACGTCGCCTGGGTAAAAGAGGAACGCTAGAGCGGCGCCCACAACCGGCAGCCTGAAGGCCGCCCACAACGCTGCTTTTTCATTTTCTGAATATTTTTTTTCACCTTCTTGGCCTTCTCAAAACTAAAGTTTTTCAACACCAACCCATGGCATTCGTACAGTGCAATACAGAACCGAAACCGAAACACAACAATGAGCTCGTGCGAAGGGCACGGAGGAAGGCAAATTTCAGCGCAGTCGCATTTTCAGCTTTGTTGAAACAGCGCTCACTAGACGACGACGAAGTAAAAGAAGGCACAGGACAGGCAGCGCCTGTCCTGTGCCTTCTTTTACTTCATCGTCGTCTAGTGAGCGCTGTTTCAACAAAGATGAACGCATACCAACTCGCTCAAGCTTCCATTCTTATGCATTTTCAGCGCAGCTTAAGAAACTAGGGTCCTTAAAATTACGTATGTATGCATTTTCTATTAAAGGAACACGCCACCTAATACTTACCTAGTGATGTTGCACCTCAGATATGCATGATATTTACTTTTTGATCGACAACGTTCACAAGTATGAACAGCCGTACCAGTTCAAGACGGCTGGCCCTTGGGCAAGTGGTTCAACTTTGGCCGAGTGGCTGAATCGAGGGACGTGCCGACAAACAGAAAGACAGAAAGACAGACCAAAATTTCTGCGTTTAAGTTCCCCAAGAAAGACTATCGTCTTTAAAAAGAACCGACTAGCACTGGTCGAATAGGGACTGTCGTTGGAGTGAACCCTCCTGCTTTTTCGACAAGTGCACTCAGCTACACGGGAGCAGCAAATGCATGCTGTGCAGCGTTTTCATTAAATGCGTATGTTGAATACTGGCCCAGCTGGTATACCATGCTGACTCAACACATTAAACATTTCGACAGACATGTGTCCGACTGGGATAAAGAATTCTAGAAGCTGAGAAGGCTCTAGAGAAAGTTTATAAAATGAACATTTCAGGATCGGAGGCATCGCCACTTTCCGCACCTCACGTGGTTTTGCAGCAATGCCTCCGAGGTCAGCTCTCGTTTGACGAAGTGTCTATGTCGTGTGGTCACGTCATCACGTAACGTCACGTTAAGTGACGTCATAGTACGATGACGTTTTCGGATGAGAATTTTTTGCATCACTCGACGGCATCGTCTTGATGCCGACGCCGCCGACGATGACGGTCAGTTTTCGTGTTTGATGAGGCGTCTATGGCTTTCGCTTTAGAAAACTGAACACCTCGGTTCTTTAGTTTTCACCAAGGGCAAGCAATCGCAAGCACTCGTTTTCTACTTTCCATTTCGAAGGTTCCCGCGAGGTGGAGCGCGTTTCGTTAAAAGGAGAGAGAGAGAGCTGCGGTGTTCATTAGATGTATCTGAATGGTCTCTTCTACTACGTCACTATATCTAGACTTCTGCATTCCGAAAGATGAAACATCACCAGCAGTGCGTACCCCTTCGGTCTCGAAGCTCTCTTGCAGCCGCGGTAAGTAATCGAAGTATAGGTAGTCGTCGACGCTCTCGTTTTGCTGCGGCGCCGGCCTGCCAGGGTAGCCCGTCGCCGACGGACCTGCTGCCGGTGGTCCTGCGGAGTCTACTGCAATACAGGCACCTTTATACATACATCATGGCTTCCGCTGACGTCACTGAAAGAGCCACGTTGGACCACCAACATGGTGGCACACGAACTTTGTGATGTCAAGTTAGTGTTATCAGTACATCGGGTGACGGTTCTTTCGCTATTTATGCAGAGGCCCAGTAATCGTACGAGCGACGTCGTTATCACTCTGAAACAGTTTAATCACCGCTTGATTATACTGTCTTGACGACATCTAAGCTGCCATGTTAGAGCCCTGTTGTGCGTCCATGACGTCACGTGCAAGCAATTACTAGCTTTGTATTCTACTACGGTGGGTTTTTTTTCTTTCCTTCTACTTTATATATAGATGCCCTACAGTGAGCCTGCATGAAGGCGCTATTATCTGGTGTGCGTCGCAGTGTACCCAAGCGGTATTTTTCATATTTTGCAGCAAATAATTAATACGTCGCTAAATATACTGCAGTGACACCTCACGGCGACGCCGACACCGACGGCCAAGAAAATGCGCCAGGAGTGCCCGTATAACTGATATCGCAATAAAATACTGCTGAAACAAAGAGCACCGACCTCCAGTCACGCCGACAGCGTTGCCATGGACTGCGGCAATGTCCCTCAGGTCGTGCGAGACTTGCGGAGCACGCATCATTTTCACGTTCGAGCGGCCCGGTACGCGCTGATAGTCAGGCACAGCCATGGAGTATCGCCGCGCATGGGGCGTCGATGATGGAGCAGCAGCCACGGAGTAGCGCCGGCCATGGGGCGCGGCTGCTGGAGCGGCCGCAGCCTCCTCGTATGGACCAACAAGGGCACTGGCGAGGGACGATGCCGGAATAGAGAAGGGGCGCTGCAATGTTCCCGCATCAGCGTGAGATAGTAAAGGCTTTGAGCCAGTTCTCCATGCAATCGAAGCCCTGAAGTTGCGACACAAAATCCCATACAAAGTACAATCCCATACAATTAGTTTTGTGACGTCGAACAAAGCGTAGTATCAACCGTTTTAGCCAAGAGAAAAGTCTCGCAGTGCTCCACGTGAAGGCTCAACTGGTGCACTTCTGTTTGACTGGTTCAATACCTTCGAAAACGTGGATATTTCCGTGGTCTGATTCTCTCCAGTCCTTCGTAGAAAACTTCGTAATTGCCTGTGTCCACCACCTGAGACTTTAGCTGTACGCGCGGAAGCCGCAGCAGTTTGTTTTATTGCGATAGCAATTATATGGACACTCTCGGCTGTTTGTTTGTCGTCGCCGTCATGTTCCGTATATATATATATATATATATATATATATATATATATATATATATATATATATATATATATATATATATATATATATATATATATATATATATATATATATATATATATAACTGCTACTACTTTTTGCTACTACTTTCTGAAACACGGATTCGAGCGGGTGACCCCTCGCTCCTCAGCGCGCGGCACTACACGGCTCGGCATTAAACCGTACGTCCCTCAGCATACTAACGGCGAGCTATTTATATACACCATTTACCGCTGGCGGTACGCCAGTCTCGGTGGCATTTCCGCTTGTTCTCTGCATTGCCCGCGGGATGGCGCGAAGGGCGCGCTTTAGAGGTCGTCGCCCCCCTCGTTGCGATACGCGCGCTCCGCTACCATTCGTACTTTGCCCTACAGGGCGGAGTCGCCCGCGCCGCGCGCTTATCTCTTGATGGGGGCGATTTCTTCGTCTTGTGCTTTCACCGGAAAGTTTGCGTTGATGTTACAGAGCGCACGAATGTCACCTCGCTCGCTGCAGCGGCCGCGTTTACGAAAGGAGCTTGCTGCTCAAACACCAGGAAGTAACAACTGTGACAGTTGTTAGCTCGCGCTCGTCCTGTGTATGCCTGTGCTTTCGTGTCGTGCGTGCCTCTGTGTTTGAGCAGCGCGCTTTAAGTGTCGAGCTGTGAACGTTGTTCGCGTCGGTCCTGTGTGTTCTTTTTGTGCGTCCTTTGTGCTTCAGCAGCGCGCTGCACGTTTCGGGCGGCTTGCCGTTATTCGTGTGACATTCCAATTTCTTGCTCTCGCATTCAATGCTTCGTCCTTGCGGCGAAACTGGTTTTTTTTTTCCTGAAGCTCAATTTATGGCAATGTTCCCCGCTTCTGTACAAAAGGGGAAATAGTATATGCTATGGTCCTAATAAACATGGCGGCCAGACTGCCAATGTCAAACGTAAAGCAAATTCAGTTTTGTTCATTTTGTTACTGTAACACGCATAAATAACATCATGCAGAAACAGCTCCTCCAACTAGAGAACTGCAGCAGGAACAGTGTACTTAGATTTAGGTGCACGTTAAAGAACCCCAGGTGGTATAAATTCCCGGAGCCCTCCACTACGGCGTCCCTCATAATCATATCGTGGTTTTGGGACGTTAAACCCCGTATATTATTATTATTACAACTGCAGCAGGACATCATCTTAATTTCATATAAGTGCAGTAAACCAGCCTCAACCTTGATTAAAACAAGTAAAAAAGGTAATGTACGATTAATTAAATTTGCGATCTCTCTGCCTCATTCAGAGGAAGCGAATGAGGACGGCTCATTGCCGTGTGTATCTTTTCTCTGCGCATTAGTTATCTTTTCTCGCCACTACAGGTCCATCGTTTTGTCAGCAGTCACAAAAAATGTCTTATTTATGAGTGAATAATAACCTGCCTAATTACGCCAACAGGTCGCTATGGTCAACACGCAAGCGGCTCGCTAAAGCAGTAGATCATGAAATGTAGAAGCTTATCTCTCGAAGAGATTGAAGCGCTCGCACTTGGCTACATGAATCCAAGTTAGAAATTGATGAGAATATAGCCAATATTTATCTGACGGTACTTCACAACTCTCCCGCAAAAACGGAAAGAGGATTCTAAATGAAGGGCGTGTTCTCCTTGCTGCGTCTTACCGCAAGTGTTGTCCACCAGCTGCTATTCTGTGCAGACGTGTGGGCAGCTTCGGTTTTTTTCGCATCAACCTTTTGCGCCATGGCGGACTTGATCGGCGCGGCACTTGGAAGAGGCTGTGCCGCCGGTACTGGTGGAACCGCTGTTCCCGATGTAGTCGGTGGCACTGTTTCGGCCGCGACTGGTTTCTCCGACTCCAGCGATGTCATTGCTCCGGCGGCGACCGCCTTCTCCGGTTCCAGCGGAGGTCTCACAGAAACGGTCACTTGCCGCGGTTTTGACCGGCCAGCCGGCTTGGTACCAGGCGCTATACTAGGAGCCGGATACTTGACAGCTGTCGACGGACGCCTAGCCGCAGCAGGCGGCATGAAAACAACGGATGAGCGCCTTAAAGGAAGAGCTAGAGACGTCCCACTGTCCTCGCGTGGCGAAGAGGACGAGGACGACTCATCGTCGCGATGACGAGCCACCTCATCGGCTGCATCTTGACTTCCCGAAGTCAGCTTTCGCGTTTCGAGTGCCGGTGGAAATGTGGGAGACGACATTCTCTGTATGCCCGGGTTGGATATAGTTGAAGCTATCAGTTCTACGGCAGAGGTCAACGGTGCAGACACTGAGGACCTCCTGCCCTCCTGTAAGAATGGTTCAGTAGCAGCGACGGAAGGTCTGTGTTGTAGCCCAACTGCTTCTGCAAGTGCAACCGAAGATCTCCTGCGTGGTACCGCCGACGCCCGAGCTGCAGTGCCATAAGGTCTTTGCGTGTTAGTCGAAGGTAAATTTGGCAGCTTCTCCGCCGTGGCTTCGGCTCCGCTTGCCGCTGGTGGCGCAGATGACGGCCCAGCGGCAGCGCCATAGGGCAATGTGGACTTTCCTGGTGCTACCTTGACGAGGCCCTTTTTCGTGAGGACAATTCGCGGCCTGACAGGTTGTTGGGTTCCCGGCTTTGCGCCACCGACTTGTCCTGCGGGTGGTCTGATGGCTACAGGCGGTGCAGCAGAACGCAGCGACGGCGATGTTGACCCTCCAGTCCGCGCCGTGGGTTTTGCGCGTCCAGCAGCGCCGCGGCTTCCGCTGCCACGAACGACCTCTGTCGGCATGACCCCTTCTTCATCGTAGCCCACGTTGCCACGCCCTCTACGGGCGCCACCCTTGTCTTGCGGCCGCTTCCAGAGGCCATGGAGATCGTGCTGTGCGGGACTCAGAGTTCGATCTATCGGTGGCCTGTCCGTGCTTTTGCCCGAACGTTGCCGCGGTTTACCTCCGTCCTTGCTAACGCCTGGCTTGGCTGCAAATGTGAATGCCGTAATTAAACGCTCGTAAATTCAATAGCAACATCTGACTGCAGGATAATTTTATTACGTTAAGTATTCATCACATGTCCCATGAACTAGAATATAATGCGACAAAACTTTGAGTAATATGCAAGAACGTAACTAAATGCCAGTAGTGAAGCTTGCTGGGCTAGTTGGAGATACATGACGGTAAGAACAGCGCGAACATAATAGTCAAATTATCAATCGTCACAAAGACAAGCAGGTTAGGGAGGTTATAGAGGCTATGAACGTTACACGTGCGAGGAACAATTGTGCGAGCGTGGCGTCTATTGCACTATGTAGCAAAGAGATTGCGTTTTTAGATCGTTGGCAAACAGGACCAGGCTTAGTTGTTCAATGGATATCGCCTAATCTCCTCTTGTTTTCTGTTTCTGTTCTTGCTGATGGTTCGCACTTATACGTGTCAAACGCATCAAATAAACAGCTGATAGTCAGCCGTCATGTCGTCGAGTGTGCTCCTTCCTGGTCATATGCTATTATGTTCGCGCTGTTCTCAGCGGCGTTACTAAATAACACATCGTTAACCATTTCGGTAGAGGGCTAGCCATAACATGTTTGCAACATAATGCGTGTCTAGAAATATTTTCGCGGAACGTGAGGAAAGCTTCTTGCAATGAATTCTCACAAATCATTATGCGACGTTACAAGTAATTCACTGGCATGAGGGCTCAGGTGACGCTCTATAAGAAGCAATAGCTAAAGATCACCTCCCCGGGTAGAAACATTTATTATTAAGCGATCCGTCTTACAGCGAAAAGGTGTGTTTTGGCATGGGACTTGCGTTATAATTAAGTCAAAGCACTTAATACGCCCTTGTGCAGATGCATTATATACAAACGTACTACCCCTAGCCCCCCACCCCCAAGAAAAAACAAACCTATCGGAACTACAAGGAATTCTCCAACCACGGGTTAGCAGTTTGGAAAGGAGGAAATATTTCGCCAGCGCTAGATGAAGTTATTAGGCGTGGTTCATCCTGTCGGGCCATACGGCTGTCAAGCGAATGTTGACGTTGTTCACAATGTGTTCGCTGGCTATATGAGCCATAGTCTTCTTTGCCTAAGCAATGTCCTTGATAAAATAATGAGTATCATTTAGCTGACGCCAATAATAGAGCTAACTTTCAGCCAGCATACATATCTCCAAAATAACCATCCTCACTGGTTTACAGAGACGTTTTGCATTGCTGGTAACATTAGCTCGACACAGCATTTCTGGTGTCGTGGCTAAGACGTCCCACGAAGAAGAAGGAACGCGGCAGCGGCGGCCGACGCGGCCGGTGCGGACGCCGGCGATCCACGGGCAGGGAGTGGCGCGGAGCGACGAAGAAAGACACCCGGACTCTTCTTCTGCTCGTCACACACTACTCAAAACTTTATTATACAGGTCGCCTCTAAAGCGCCCCCAGCGGCGCATACATTTCATCGTTGCCGAGTGAGGCGCCACCCAGCAACTTCATAACTGAAACTAATGTGAGAAAATATAACGATACAACATCATTTCTAATATTAAGTTAGCGTGCGCAGACTGTTGAATAAAGGGAATATGCAGTACTGACAAATGTTGTTGTTTCATGACAAAAAAAAAAAAAGCCCCAAGTGGTATAAGAAGGTTTCGCGGTCTTTACTGACTGCTCATATTACTACGGAAGCTGTCCGCCACGGTGGCACGGTGGTTACGGTGCTAGAAATGTTAAGCCCAAGGTTGCGGGTTCAATTCCGGCCGCGGTGGTCGCATTTCGACGGAGGCAAAATGCTGAAGGCCCGTGCATACTGTGCGACGTCAGTGCACGTTAGTTAACACCAGATAGTCGAAATTATCCAGAGACCGCCACTACGGTGGGCCTCGCAATCGCATCGTGGTTTCGGCACGTAAAACAAGAGATATTATTGCTGCGAAGTACTTACCTGTGCCTCCGCCGACGCCTCCGAAGGTGCCTATCGCGGCAGGCCGAGGTTGTTGCTGGGCTGCTGAGGAGGGCTGTGGTTCCAGTGGCGGCTTGGCTGCAGTGAGGAATGGCTGCTTCTGCAAGGAAGCCGTGGGGTATCTCTTTTGGTGGACGCTGATAGAGGATGAATCGCTGCTTTCGGACGACGAGCTGGAACTCGTGCTTGTCCGACTCATCGAAGACATGGTTGTTGTTGTTTTTATCTCAGACATGGCCGCAGTAGCCAGCCGATCACTTGAACAGCCTGCTTCTTCTCTGCGTTCCTGGCTAGGCCACGCGCTTTGGTTGGTTGATCCTAGAGGAATGGCACAACCCACCACGGGGGATCGGCCACGAATCGTGCGGCAGTAGGATGTGTGAGTGAAAAAAAAAAAAAAAAAAAGGGGGGGGGGAGAAAAAAAAAAAAAGGATAATTCTCAAGAGATAATTTTAGGTAAGCGAAAATGTTATTTGTGTTCGCGGTTTCCCAATTGAATGCTAAAGAGATAGAAAAAAAAATGGAAGAGAAAGAGTTAGTTAAATAAAAGCATTAAATAAATAATGAACGATAAATGAAATAAATAAATCACCGGTGTGTACTAGAAATATTAGCATGGCAGTTCTCGAGCTGCGGCGGCAGTTTCTGATAATGATGATGATGATAATGATGGATGGGATGGTTATGATGACCGCCGCCAGTCGAACGCAATCATATCGATAACGAGTGTAGCTGTTATCGATGTGTCCTTCTAACGGACTGTCGATATCGGCCGCCGCTGATTGGCTCAAGCTCGGCGAGCAGCGCGCCCCGTTTCCGGTTGAGCTTCTGCAATGTCATTTTCATGTGACGGAGGTTCATCTTCCGCAACGTCACATTTTGACGTCACATTTTAACGCATATTCACTAGGTTAAAATAAACCCGCAAATCCTAGTTTTTTAAATGCGAAGCATTTCTTAGCGAACTTTTCGCACTTTGAGCGTTTCTATCTATCTATCTATCTATCTATCTATCTATCTATCTATCTATCTATCTATCTATCTATCTATCTATCTATCTATCTATCTATCTATCTATCTATCTATCTATCTATCTATCTATCTATCTATCTATCTATCTATCTATCTATCTATCTATCTATCTAGCCGCCTACGTCTGGGTGCTCTCATGATCGCCTCCTTAACTTGTTGTAGACCGAAATTGGCATGGGAGGGTAAGAGGATTTCACGAATATGACTGTCGGGTCATGACATAAATAACGCGAAAATCCTGTCGCGTACGTCGTCAAACCCTTTCTTCCAGACACGTGTGGCACATACCCGTTTACCATGGGCCGCGGTATACGGGTATGCACCACAAGTGATTGACAGTTTATATCTACCCAGGAATGGCGAGAACAGACATTGGTAACTTAAATGCGAGAGCGTTAAGAAAAACCGACATCGGCAGCGTTGACCCGACGAATGGAAATAATAGAAATTAGGATCCCAGCAGGAATCAAACCCAAGCATTCTGCGTGGCAATTAGGTATTTTGCCACAGAATACCACAGAGACACGCCAGGTCTATAAACTGGTCTAGAAAAGCAGCCTATGCAGACGTAATGTCGGTGCAACGTCTATTGTAGTTGTGGTGCTGGCTATCTAATTTTACAAGTACCCACTACGCGTCCGTAAGGAAGAATAAGCTGCAAAAGGAAGAATAATGGCGTAGTGGGCACTCAGCAGCTGTGCATCCAGTAGGCATCCTAATAATAGTAATAATAATATCTGGGGTTTTACTTGCCAAAACACCCATATGATTATGAGGCACTCAGTTGTGGAGGGCTCGGGGAATTTCGACCATCCAGTGTTATTTAACGTGCACTGACAGCGTACAAGTAGGCATTCTCAAAAGTTTGAAACGGCCAACGTCGGGCGCACAAACGCTCTTTTCCTCGCGGCACGCTTAAAGGCGCATGCGCACGGGACCCGACTAGGCTATGCGTTCTAGTCTTGAAGGCGAAGCTCAAGCGTCCTCCAAGTTTTTTGCTTCTTTATTTGTTTGTTTGTTTGTTTGTTTGTTTGTTTGTTTGTTTGTTTGTTTGTTTGTTTGTTTGTTTGTTTGTTTGTTTGTTTGTTTGTTTGTTCCCCCTTCCCCCCTACCCTCTCCTACCACCCCTCCCGGCCCTTGCGACATTAAATATTGTGACTGCGGCCTGCTAACTGAGGCGATCTTGAGACCACTGCACTGTATCGCTACAGTAGGTGTCAAACTGATAGTATACCAAATGTCTCACGCTATTTATTTATAATAGGCCCTTGCGCAAAAAAAAATGCGATTAATGATCAACAAAACCATCAAGCTGATGGCGAAACTCTAATGTCCGCATATCGTGCAAAGCGCACTTATGCCCCGCCCTATGCACGGTCGCTTCTTTTCAAGATGTCATCCCAGCTGTCCATTTCGCTAAGCAGTTTTTCGGTTTTCAAGCATTTCGCAGCCTTTTCATAGCCCCACCACGTCGTCTTAAACTGCGCTTTTCGGGGAGAGACGTAAAAATTGATGCATGAAGAGGCGGTGAAGATTAAAAGAGCTGCATAACGCAGTTCTGATTGCTGGAAAGAGTTCATGTTCACGAATTCTTACCGACGTAGCTGCTTCAGCCGTCCTTTAGCCACCCTTTCCCATCACCTGCCCCCCCATCCGAAAAAGAAATGTTATATTCCATATCCCGTCGGAGTGCTCCATATGCGGCGAGCTCTAACCGCCCTGTAAGCTTTTTTATTTAAAAGACTCCAAGTCGCCTCAGGCATTTCTGAATGACGAACGATAACGACGATGCGTTTTTTTCCCTAGAGCAACAAGTACAGAAATTGACGGACAATGTAAAAGACGCGTTAAATTGCGAGAAAGAAAATTCCCCGAAGTCCACGCGTAGATTTCTTAAGTGAGAGAAAGCGCTAAAATGTGCTTTCGGCTTTATATTTCGCGAAGAACCCGCTGACTCGAACGTCGCAACTTATCCTTCGCGTTTGCGTGAAGCGCGTAGGAGTTAACTTCAGTGAAACGTTCCGGTCGTGCTCTGCTTATCTTTATTCGGCTGTTTCCTTAACATTCTTGCTCTCTTTTTATTTTCCCGTATTTCATCGTGCCGTATAAACACGTCGCATTTCCAGGAAGAACATTTCAAAGCACCCCAATGACCAGCACTGTCACGCACTTCATACCAATGTTATGTCTTCATATCACAACTCAGTTAAAGCAAACGTAGGAATAAACGAAGTACCCGCTTTACACACCTCTATACACGTTTGAAAAAAGCGCGGAAAAACCACAACACAAAAGCACGAAGGAGACGTGCCTCTGTGTTATGTTTTTTTTCGCACTTTTTTCAAACATGAATTTGCACCAACTCGCCCAACTGTCCCTGCTAGACCACTATACATGTTCGTAATCGATTTCATGACGCTAATGTATGTCTGACAACCCAAGAGTAAAAAAAGATATTGAGCAAGCTTTGTGCATGACTATGCTTGAAATCTCAATGTGTAGCCGCGGCGTAACTTGGATCTGTACGTACTCTACTTCTGGGATGATTGCATGAATGTCTTAGCAGTGCCGGTGTGATTCAACACCGCCGGCCAAGCGCAATGGAGATCGTTCAACGGGTACCTTCGCTTTGATTTCATTTCATCAAATCGCACGTCATGTCAGCGTGTACCTCTACATTAATATGAACTGCACTTTAGAGCTAACTTTTATAAAGGAAGGAGAGGTGAGGGAAGAGGGGGAGGGGGAGGGGAAGTGTTACACGCGTTTATCGATAGGTGTGGCGCTCTTCAGGGTAGCGTGAAGAGTGTCGAGGAGGATGTGCAGTGGTTGTGGAGAAAAGAGCAGCACAGCTGGTTCAGTATAATTACTTCTGCAGCTGCGGTCCTCAGCCTCCAGGAGAGTCACTCACAGGAAAGGAACTTCGCGAATCCGAAACTCTCATTTTCGAGAGCTTAGCGTTATAGCGGCCAGAATAAGAAAAACGAGCAATACGGATGCTTGTCCACGTCACTTCAAGGCTATATAGACCGAATAACTTCTCCTAACCAACTAGTCCAAGAATTCTTCTTCCTAAGATCTTAACTTCTTGCCTCCGGCAGCATCCACCCGTTTGAGATTTATCCAATTGTGTTGCTGTAGAGTCACGGCATGAAGTCGCTTGTCTGGATTCTCTTGGTCGCCGGTGTCGCGCTGACCGAGGAATGGAGCCAGGAGTTTCTGTCAGCTGAAGAAAGGTCCGAATGGGTGATGGTTGTGCCGCCCCAATTTCACCACTACATGCACCAAGCGCAAGAGGCCGTGTACAAGGAGTCTCTGAAATACAAACACCTCTTCCACATTCTCAAGATTAAGAAACTGTGGGAACAGGTGAGTCATTTCCCATCACGTTCTGCGGAGGTTTCTGGTGATCAGTTGTGCTGTCTGGCGCAGCAGACAAACAAATGTGACACTAAAAGCACAACGATAGCGACGAGTAAATGTTGGTCGTCGAAATCCGACCCTCTTGGGCCAATTTATACGATATTTGTACACGTATTACCGAATATTCCGCAGTAGCTGAAAAACGTCTCAACAGTTGCAGTTTCCTGCAACGCTATTCACGTCGCGTTTATAAACCTTTAATTAAACAGAACAACACCAGATGGTCGATTTCCGGATCCATCCACTACGGCGTCCCTCATAATCATATACTGGCTTTTCTTCGTAAAACCCCAACAATTAAATTAAAATTAGGTTTGTTCGGTACAAGGTGTACTTGTGCCTTTGTGACTTCTTACTCTGATATTATCTGACTTCATGATAAAACGAACATCACAAACATTTTATATTCTTCTCGTTTTTAACTTTTATTTTCTCTTTGTTCACAGCGACACGGCCAATGGGTCGCTCTGTACATGAAGATAAAGGTTGCCGAGTCTGAGTGCCTCTCAAGAGAACACAAGCAGCCCTCCAGGTCACAGTGTCCACCACGAGACAGAGCTGTAAGACATTTTTACGGTTTAATTTGAATGCAAATGTTATACAGCAGTACTCAAGAGGGTTAAAAAAGGACAGCTACACCATGCAACAAGTAGTGTGCAATGGTTTCACTGATCACTGCTCGTACGTAAGAAGAGTGAGGATGCGTGTTTCTTGCTTCAATTTTCTGGGGTCTTACTGTCATGATCATTACTCCTAGCCTGATGTTCCTATAGATACCTTTCTTTCATAATTAATTTCCATCAATGTTCTATCTATCTATCTATCTATCTATCTATCTATCTATCTATCTATCTATCTATCTATCTATCTATCTATCTATCTATCTATCTATCTATCTATCTATCTATCTATCTATCTATCTATCTATCTATCTATCTATCTATCTATCTATCTAGAAACGTCGATACAACTATGGCACAATAAATAAGCTGGCTTTAGTTTCAGATTTCTTTCTGTCTGCCGCCTCATCTGTTAATCCATTAGGAAATAATTACGAGATAACGAAATAGCGCTCAAAGAGATGACGGACCAGGCAAAGAAACAAACAGGACGAGCGTGAAACTTCAATAGATACCACATTTAGAAAGTTACTCTTTAGAAGGTTACCTTTCTAAATGTGGTATCTGTTAGCGCTCGTCCTGCTTGTTTTTTCGTCAGGCCCGTCGACTTTTTGAGCGCTATTTCGTTGTCTCAGATCAGCAACTACCAACTAGCCCAGCTCTCTGCGCGCTCAGAATGAATGAATCGTATATTTGCCAGGATGCTCGATTCTACCAAGTGATGGAGAGGACGGCATATCGAGTATAATGTGGACATAAAACAGCCTGTTAATTCGTGTTAATTCAGCTTTGACGTAGACTTTGACAAGAAAAGCAACCGCCAAGCTAATTTCGCGTGCCATGAGTTTACCTGAAAACCCGCGACATTAGCTAATGTTAACTGAATTCTTACGGCAGCAGAAACAAAAAAAAAGCACTGGTGAACGGATCATTTTATACACAGCGGGATGACATGAACATCTTCTGTGCATGAATAATATGCTAATCGACTTCGCGTTTTTATGAATTCGTCTCTGGGATTACGCCAATAAAGATGGCTTTTACGGCAATAGGCATGATGACCAGTGATATTCTCCATATACACTTATATATGGTGCTGTTACCACCTAAAACAGTTATTTAAGCAAAACAAAATATTTTCGTTGCTTAAGCTACCCTGGCCTGTATTATGTGCTGGCCCGTAGAGCTCTTGAACATCCGAACTTTCTTCCGTTCTCAGGAGGCTATGACTTTAGTAGGAGCTAGTGCGCAAAGTTGAATGTGACATCGCCACCAGCCTTTTATTTTTACATCCTCTTAAAAATCTCAAGCATCCGCTGGACTGGCCTATTTCGCCTTTGAAGGGACACTAAAAAGAAAAACGATTTTTCTCACATTAGTAATTTACTCTTTCCCAATACCAAAGGCACCACGCTTCCCGCGAGAAGACGCTTGGTAAACGAGAAAGTGCGGGAAAAGAAGATGCGGCTGGTGACGCCACCTTTAAATTCCAGCGCCAAACGCCGTGACGTCATGTATTTTCACGGCGTCTCCTAAGTGCCACGTAGTTCCTAATCAGTAAAAATGTAGTACATTGTCCTCTGAGGGGGCCATTGACCTAACATATTAAGTCTCGGGAAATTTTGTTGAGCCAATACGCCAAAATGCGGGAAAATACACTTTGAAATTCGTGACGTTACGCGCGGAGATATCGGCGTGCAATTTAAAATGAAACTGTGGACTTGATTTCCTCCTCTATTAAAAACCCATGATTGTAAAATTAACGACGTTAGAGTGCTCAAAGCACAATTTATCAATCTAAATCTATTCATGGTTTCACTTTAGTGTCCCTTTAATCATGGCTAATCTACCGATTCAACTGCACCTTGCCGTGCTTCCCCTAATGTGTTATACGCTCGAAAGACGAATAGTCTTCATTGTTCTGCACTGGTTTTATTTCCGTCGACTCATTTTGAAACTAATTCTTGCTTTTTGTCCAACATCATGATGTTCAATCATGTAGCTTCAAGTTCGTGTACAAAATGCAATTTGAGCAATGCTCATGATTTCAACAAAGCACAACCATACGTTTCTAGCTCTACGGTGAACCATAATATTTGTGTGTTCTTTTTCTTTTTTCTCTCTCTCTTTTGGCATGGCAGCGTGTTCGAATGTGCAAATTGGATGTGATCACCGATCACCGACACACACAGCCTATCCACACCAACATGGAGTGCCTGAGACCGTGAGTATTGCTGCATTCATTAATAAAAACAGAGTGAAAGAACGCATTTACTTATAATAAACAATAATAAAAACACAAGAAGCCTCAGTGGTGTTTCCGGCGAGGTGCCACGACACTGTTTGTTGTTTCGCTCTTCAGCACGTAAAGCAGTAAACTGCCCTAAAGTGCTTTCCGGAGACAAGGGGTTCCTCTCTGAAGCATCCAGTCGTTCAAAGGGCCCATAAACAATCTCTGAAGATACAAAAAACGAGCGCGTTGTTCCCTCCTAGTGTATCCCGCCTTTTCGGTACAACTGGTGACGCCATCAGTCTGTTCGCGTGACGTCATGAGTAAATAAGCTCTCGATTTTTGGAACATATACCAAGGATATCCGTTCTGCATTGTCTCGCATGACCATCGTCCGCAGTCAACTGATTTCGCTTCGTTTTGCGCGTTCTTGGCTGCGCAAGCGGAGATAACAGCGTGTAACCGAAAAGCGCGGAAACCTGATAGGTTGAACGCTAGTGCTGACATTGTCGGCGTGTTTTATGGCTAAATAAGGGACGAAGAGGAGATAGCGCTGTAGCAAGAGCAGTGAAGGCGAGAAGGAAACCACTATCTCGTCTTTGAACTCGGAGTGGTTTGAATGTGGCTTGAATGTTGCGATCGGGCGGTGTAGGCAATTAAGGTATTACGGTTTTCATAGCGCTGGTACGGTGTGACATGTTCGTACCAGATAGTGTGGTGTGGCTGGCTCACCAGTGTCGCAAATAATGTCATAATTGTTCGGGTTTTACGTCCAGAAACCGCGATATGATTACGAGGGACGCTGTAGTGGAGGGCTTAGGAAATTTTTACCAGCTGGTAACTTGCACCTAAATCTAAGTACATGGGCTTCAAGCATTTTGCCTCCATTTAAGTGCAGCCGCCACGGCCGGGATTCGATCCCGCGGCCTTCGGGTCAGCAGTCGAGGACCATAACCGTTAGTTCCGGAGCGTAGATGACAGACTGCAGTGCGTTCTGTCAAATCGTCGAGATGCGGGATAGTTGGTATACGTTCAAAATAACAGGGCGAAAAAAACCACACAAAAGGGGAAAAAAGGCTACAAGACCTTGCGTGGAAGGAAGCCCAGAAGGATTCCTAGAAGCAATTTATGTAAGCTCGCTTTACAAGCGTCTCAGCCTTGGACCTGAGGCGCTTGCAAAGCAAGCTTACATAAGTTTATCGTTTACGGAACCCTTGTAACCACGAGGATTGTTGCTACGACGCTATCACTTAGCAGCTGACATGCTTTGAGCTGTCTGACCCAACGTCCTGTAGCAACTGTTATGAATCAAAGAGACGTCATCATTCGGATGGTTCTGGATGCATTGTGCACGATTGCTGCAGTAGGAACAGCCCTTTTTTGGTAAACACACTGTGTGGTCACATTAATAACACGCCACAATCGTAGTCCATGTTTTAAAAAAACGCGCTTTCTTAAACCTTGTAGAAAGAGTGCTTAAGAGCTGGAAGAAAACAATTGTGTAGTGAATGGTGCAGTTCTCAATCATTTTCTAAATGCAGCTCCACTACAGTGAAACCTGAGAAAGTGCATAGCCCGGGTACCCAGCGATTCCCGTTCGTAGAGTTCCCACTGCTTCGTTTACCAAACCGTCGATGAAGTCAATGTTTGAGGTAAGCTTGTAGGGCTTCCCCGACACGAGTAGAATCTTGTTAGGGAGATTCGCAAACTTGGTGTGCGACATGCGTGCTACTTTTTGCGTACATATTCAACTTCCTGCTTGTTACGGCAGTTGAGATACGTGTCGCCTGCGGCAAGTTCCGTCAGGTTGTTTCCCTCTTCAGATGTAGCGAAGTAGGCGCCGAAGAAGCAACGGTGGGAGTAGCAATCGCGCGCTTGGCGAGGCGATGGCGCCCTCTCTTGCGCGGCGCGGGTGTCAGCCGAATGTCTCCGAAGCGTTTTTAGTAATTTTTAATTAATTATTGCGATTACTTCTTGGTTATTCCTGTTAATTATATTAATTAATACTTTGTTCGTTTATTTTAACCCGGTTTTGAGCATTGCTAGCCTTGTTTTAGGCCTGTATTGACCAGTTGATTTTGGGCGTGATCACGCCACATGAGACGGACGGACCGAGTGCTGACCCCAAGGTCGCGGGATCGAATCCCGGACGCGGTGGCCGCATTTCAATGGAGGCGAGATGCTACGGGTCCGTGTACTTAGATTTAGGTGCCCGTTAAAGGACCCCAGATGGGCAAAATGTGCGGAGCCCTCCACTACGGCGTACCTCATAATGATATCGTGGTTTTGGGACGTAAAACCTCAACAATTATTATTATTATATTTCTCGTTTACAGGCATCACTAGGTGATAACACTACGCCACCTTGCGGAAGCGCACATTCAGTATCTTTCCATGTGGTGAGTTTGCAGAACGAAAAAAAAGAAAGAAAAAGAAGCTTATGTGCACCTGGATTTTTTCTTTTCTGCCTCTTCTCGCGATATGCCTATTACGTGATATTCAGACAAAGCAAGGCATTCGTCGTCTAAGGCCTGCAGTTTTAAAAATCACACTAACGTTTTGCTCACTTTTCAGATTGGCAAGCACGTTGTGCTTCTGAAGATTGGGAAATGTGAAGAGAAAATTTTAAAAAAGTGATTTCATGGACTTGAAATAAAATTATTCTTTTTGAGCACAAGTGCAATTGCAGTCTAACACTGGATACGACTTGTAGACGGATGTTTGCAATTTCCAAGTTCAGCAGGCCCATGAAGTAAACGCCACGAAGGTGGAACACTGACCTAGAGCTTTACAAGAAACGAATGTGCAGTGGCTTTTGAGCACACGTACAAGTTAACGTCATAGGTGTGACATTTCAGGGGCATAAGAGAGCACAGTAGGTCTGGGAACATTCGGGTGTTAAGGGCTTATCATGATAATGATTTAAGGAGCTCCAAGCATAGATCAGTGGAGTTCAATATTAGCGACAAAGCGGTAACTCTTTTAGGTTCGACTGTCACAAAGATTTCTTCTAACGCGTAGATGTGCGTCGTCCATCTCATCCGATCGCGAAATCGCAGGTGGTTCAAATCGATGTGAAGTTTTATTACTTAACGCCCATGACTACCCACGTGACGTCTACATCAGCGGCTCGTTTCTTTTACGCTGCAAATCATTCACTCGCCTACATTCATACGAACATGTGTGATCATGTTTTCATTATATACACATGCGATTACTAGCAGCGAGCATGCTATAGCATCACGAGTTTCACTCTCATGTACAAGATGGTGTTGTTGTTTTGGTGTCCTTTTTTTTTTCTTGCGTCTTTGACGGCGTGCGGGCCGTCGCCTGTCAAACGTATACGTATGATTTCAAAGCATAGCGTCGGAAGCTGTCAATCACGTAAAGGCAAGGAAAGTTGCCTTTTCTTGATTCTGAAGTTGTCGCTCAATGAGCTCGACCTCGTATACATAAACTGCACAAGTAATGCGCCTTGCGTCGTTTACATGCTACGCGCCAACGCAGCTGGAAAATTTCTGAACACAGGCATACCCCAAGCGTTTGTTTATTTATTTTTACGTTGTTTAGTTTGCGTGTTCGCTTTCGTCTCTCACTGTACAAGTACACGCTATAGTAACACCAGTGATATTTAAGCAGGGGTCTCTTTCATGCTAACTAGTTCCACATTCGTGATTCATGAAAGCTTGCTAGAATCTCTCGTCGGGCTCGATGAGAACTCTGCCTACGAATTGTGAGGCGGAGCAGCTTGTTTATTGATCGCGCTGATCGAACTCGGTGTATGGTTTCGTAGCAAACACGCTGGTCGTTGAATTGGAATCGTCATTGACTCCAGAGAATCATGTCGTATTGAAATTCTTTTGAAATGAGTCTGAAAGGAGCACGACACTTCTCCGAAAGGTTTACAGCTGCGTGTTTAAACGCACGACGCTTTCTTCAGTGTGTTGCGTATGTATATGAAACCGATAGTTATTACAGAATAATTTACGGCGGGTATGGCGATGTGAACTTGAGAGAAGCGAAGCGTGTAAAAAAACATTCGGCCTATTCGAGCAGCCGCAGTTTGTACAACGTGTTTACATGACTCTAATATTCGCCGACGATTCAAACTACAACTAAAGGCAAGACGCAGCTGCGGCATCGGTTCCAAAAGCAAGGCCAGCTGTACTTCTCATAGGAGCGGAATAAATAAACAGCCCATTCATCTACGACACTTCTCACGGCCGCGCATGTCTATCATGGCAGCCAGGGCTTTCAGTTTTCGCGCAAGTTTGTTTGTTTGTTTGCTTGCTTGCTTGCTTGCTTGCTTGCTTGCTTGCTTGTTTTCTTTTTTCCTCTCCGCTCATCGGATATTTCATTCGGCATCTGTTCCTGAAAAAGTATTTTGCACGCTCATTTCCAAAAAGAGAAGCGCGGCAACGCTGTCGCACAGCCTTCTAAATAAGCTTCTACATGATTTGTGTTATAATCGCGACGTAAGCGCGCTGCGTTGTAGAATGGGATTCTGATTCATTCCTCAGTTTCTTGTTTTGCTGCGTTGATACTGCGCTACTGACTATTTCTTCGGTACATAACTTGCCGAGTCTTATCTCCTGTGTAATGAATATATAATTTATGCACAATTTCTTTCTTAAGGCGAAAGCCTTAGGTGCCCCATGAGACGCGAAATTTGACCGTCGGCGTCATAGCCAGCGATTCCGGACATCGCTTTCAGTTCGCGGTTTTTGGCACCACGTGGCGTACGGACCTTAAAGATTCGTAATTCCCGCTATGACTCCGACAGCGTAGCGGACACAAAGACAGACGACAATATCGGCTTTCACCACCACGCGCGAACCGGCAATCGCCGACTGATAACCGCAACGCATGCGACGAGCGGGCGGCTGCTCAACTGTGAATCAGTGGTGCGATCTTGTACGCGTTACAAAATAAACACGGAGGCGTGGCATGACAACCGGCCGCACGTGACCGCACGCGATTGGTCAATGCAGAGCCGTGACGTCTGTCGCGGTTCAAATGGGCCATTCGCGTGCGGTCACGTGCGGCTGGTTGTCATGCCACGCCTCCGTGTTTATTTTGTAACGCGTACAAGATCGCACCACAGCACTAGTTTTGTTGCAAAGTGGCTCGGTCCTTCTTCAAGACGGCGGAACCTGGAAAGGGCGTCCTGCCCTTCCTCTCATTTTTCTTTCAATATTTTCCGAGTTTCTTCCATATTTTTCGTCCGATCGTACTGCCGTCGGCCTCCCCTGGTTCCTTTTAAAGTTGGCGAACACGCCTTTTGTCGCTGCCGTGTTTTGAATCACAGAAGCTAATTTTGAGAAATAATACCATCTTAAATTATGATGACGGTCGCGCGTTTCGGACTATGCACACTCAGGCTTGACTTCCCTCATTTTGGTTGACGTCAGTTTACAAACCCATTATATTGTACAACTGGGTGAAAGCGCCAAGCCGTGTGTTACAGTCACTAACAGACTTCGCTTTTTCGTGTTCAATAAGCGACTCAAATAAGGCACAAATTTATTTGAATAATGAAGATTATTCAGTAGCCTTCGGTGAAGTATTTTAATTAGGCGCCATAGTTTCAACTATGTTGCTTTCCTTTCTCAAACTCATAATAAAATACGCCCTAAATAACTTATGTTCCTAAACACAGTACACAATTTACAGCTCGCCCTCGCCTTTCTTCTCAGTGTTTCTGAAAATGAAATTAAATCGAATAAACTGACAAATCCCACCTCAATGCCTCAATGGATATCTGCTAGTCTGCAGATTTGTGCGAAGTCATGGATTGAAACCAAGCTCTTGCGGCCTTTTTAAAGCAGAAAAAAAACGAAAACCAAAACGTGTTTCTTTACGTGACAACGTACGTTACAGGCCCTTCACGAAATCCATTGAAAACTTTTGTTACATTTTGAAAGTTTTATGTTGCTTATGTAAATAAGGCAACTGCAAGAGTCTCGAAACGCATGTCTTCTTGTTCTCTGTGATGAATGCTTGTTTACCGTGAAAAAAGTGCGTGTTCTTTGCAAAACATTGTTTCGATTGCACCTAAAGTTGTAGATGCCATCTAGCTAAGATTTCAAGAATGATTTTTTTTGTAAATTTGTTAATTATAGGAAGAGTTGCAAGATGTTGAACTGTCCTGTTACCGCATTTCCAGAAGATCAGCACCACTGACAACTCAGGTACTCTGTGTCTTTACCTCGGCAAGAGTCCATAAGCGAAGTTAGTTTCTTTTTTCCCGCTTTCTTGTGGACACTGTAGCCTCAGTACGTTGTAATATTCAGGTGATGGGTCCCGCATGTTTTTATCGCTATTTTTCATTGCGGCACCATTCTAGTGTCGTCACTGAGCGTATCAGATTAGAGGGTTAACTGAAGTTGCGTGTCATAGTCAGTGACTCGATCACTGCGCTGCAGTCCGTGGCTCACCATTCGCAGAAAGCCCGGCTCCCTCAGAAAGGCATCATCTTCTGTATCAAATTATGGCCGCCCTTCTGCGGAGCAGCCACTCATGTTTTGTAGACACGATCACCACAGAATGATGTGTACTGCCCATTTATTTGTAGTGCGCACTGATCATAGTGAGAAAATCCGACGTGCAGGGGGGGAATAAGGGCGTAAGGCAGGCTAGCCGATGTTTTCGTATACGTGAGCCTATCTTGGTCAAAGGCGTCAATGACCAACCCTTTCAAACATATGGCGCCTTTGACGAATATACCACCCATCGAAACATCAGCTAACAGGTATGAGGCCCCTATTATGGCGAAAGTCTTGGATGCCTCATCAAACGCGAAAAGTGACCGTCGGCGTCTTCGAGATTTGGCAATATCTCTCGATACTTCGCGAGACCGGCGTTGGCGTTGAAGGATGCAAAAAAGTAATAAAAGTGGGTTCAAAGTCACGTGATCGATACTCAAGTGAATGTGTGTGTGTGTGTGTGTGTGTGTGTGTGTGTGTGTGTGTGTGTGTGTGTGTGTGTGTGTGTGTGTGTGTGTGTGTGTGTGTGTGTGTGTGTGTGTGTGTGTGTGTGTGTGTGTGTGTGTGTGTGTGCAGTCGGCGTACCAAAAGTCACATGACCTCAGTGTAACATGACGTCAGCATGACGTCACAGATCGCCAGAATTTGACACATCGTAATGGCGACATCGAAGGGCATCGTCACTTGATTAAAGGCGGGCCGATCACGGAGGCTCTGCAAAACCATGTCAGGAGCAGAAAGCTTGTAATGCCTCCGATCCGGGAGGCAGTGCAAAAGCACGTTGAACTCGGAAAGCTTTTGAATGTTACGCTGGAGGGGAGGGTCAGCACGTCGACCGAGAAGAAAAGAACCAGAAAATGGCTTTCGCCTTCGAGTTGTCTTAGGCGATTGCATAAGGGACCCTCTGAGTTTTTCCTGTTCAGACAACCTCTATAGCACACCTATTCGGTGTCTTTGACTACGCTGTCGCTCATCTTCACAAATTCAGTCATGCGATGCTACCAATAAGCACTTCACAAAATTCAGAGGGCAGTACTAACATTTAGTAGTCCGAAGTCGCCGACATGGGTCACTGGGGCAAATAGATACGACCCGTTGAACACAACCACACATTTATACTTCGTCGTTAACGCGGGAGTGTCACGCACTAAGCTTCGCCGAAATTAAGCTTGGAATGTTCTATTGGAAGCATAAGTTAGTTCGTACGCAATCTGGGAAAGTTCACATGCGCATGCTATGCGCATGTGAACTTTTCTAGATTACGGACGCTATTGCTTCGCGATGAGTTATTGCAGTCATGACGGCAGATGTTTATCCCGCCTCTCCAATCTTGCTTCTGCTCCCTAGGCTGTCTTCTGGCGCTGCTGTTGCACGTGAAATGGTTCAATGCAGTGCATTTTGCTTCGTGGGATACGAGTCAAGCAATTTATTCTCATGGTATCCGCGTTTCTTTTTCTTTTCTTGCCATAGGTTGGGAAATCCACAGCATGAATAGAGGCTTAATACTTGTGTAGCTCATTGTTCGTACACCGGTGCACCGAGCAGACAATGTTGAACCAGCTTCAATGGAAAGCTTCTGAGCTTTCATTTGTGCCAATACAGTTAAGTGTAAACGATCACATTAGCAGTTTGTGTTGACAATTAAAAAACGACCGCTTTAATTGATTTGACGTATTTCATCAGGGCTTATAGCTTAGAACGCTAGGTTACGTTAAATCCAGTTAACTTGTATATTCAACAGCTAGGGCACACTGTTCATTCAGCTGTGATTAAGCCCTCTTTCGGTCAGTCCAAGAAACGCCTCTGTGAGCATCATAAGCATAATTATCATCATCTTCAACCTATTCAGTGACCACTTAACTGAGGTTTTCTCTAGCGATCTCCCATTCCCTCTATCCCGCGACAGTTGATTGCACTTTATTCCTGCGACATTTTTAATTTCATCACCTCGACCTAACACTCTGCTGTCATTGACTTCGTTTCTGTTCTCTGGTATCCATTACGCTGCACTAACGGCACATCAATCATCGGTCCTTCATATTAGTGACCTGCGCAAGTCCACTTTTTTCTGATGATGTTAACTAGGATGTCGGCAACGCCTGTTTGTTCCCTTATTTTCTCTACGTATCATTCGGTGTCTTAATGCGGGCCATTTTTTCTTCCGTCATACATTGCGCGGTACTTCACTTTTTTCTTGAGTTTCCTTGTTATCCTCCAAGTTTTCAGCCCCGTATGTTACTACCAATACTACGAAATTGCACAGGTCGGCAGACTCACTCATGAGTCGACTCACTGAAACTCATTCAGACTCAGATAGGGCCATGAGTCTGGACTCTGAGCGAGTCCGGGTAAGTAATCTTTGGTGTGTTTTAGTCGGAGTGAGTCCACTGAGGAAAATTTTAGTGAGCCTGAGCCCAGGTGCGTCCCAGTTGAGAAACATATTGGTTATAGAGTTCCAACAGGGGAAAGGAACGTTTACTATTTAATAGACACAGGTTTCAGCCATTGCAGACTTCATCTTCCTCTTCTCTTCTCCGTCGGTTCTTCAGCCGCAGGATCCCTACATCCTCCCGGGCTTTTATTTTCATCCCTCCGTGGATGGTATAGCAGTGTATTCCCAACCGACGCCTCTTCAACTTTGCTTCGTGGTCCTTGATAATATATAGTCTTGAAAATTCCTTGTTGCCTCGCTGTTTTCACGACCAGGTAAGGACCTACAAATGGACACTTTGAGTCCAGACCCTTTCGAACCAGTACCATGTCTCCAGGTTCAATTTCTGGGCATGGCTGACTGGTGACGTTTGTCAAAGTTCGCCTTCATCGTTTTCCTATATTTCTCTCTTCTGTTGCACATCCAAAGGCTTTTTCCTTCAGCGTGACTTTCTCAAATATACACAGTTCTTTGTCCGCAGGAAGCCAAGGTGGTTCTGAAAACGGCGAAATAGGGGCTACATCCTAAGGCAGCAGTGTGCGACCGGTTATGATGGTTGACAGCAGCTTCCAACGCGCACTTCCACCCGCCTTTGAAGTTGGGGTACAGGGCTATGAACATTTTCACATCTCGAATAATTCTCTCAGCTAGAGAGTTCGCTTCCGGGTGATATGGTGCATGAAACCGCAGCTCGATACCTCTTGCGGTAGCCCAATGCTGAAGTTTCTCGCTTCGGAACGCCGGTCGTTGTCTGCAACAATAACGTTGACGTTGCAGAACATGTCCCTCTCTAGAAAAGAGATGACGCAGTTCGCATCCCTCCCTTCCAGCTTTGGCAGCCACAAACGGCGTGCATTCGTCCACTGCGACTAGAAAAGCTTGAGTCTTCTTGACGCCCTCACCCTTCTTTTCAGTTCTGCAAAATCAGGTGCAGTATTTCAAGTGGTTGTGTCAGAATACTGTGGAGTTACCATTTTGTTTCCACGAGGCCTAAACTTTGCTTTTGCAAATTTGACAGTTGTGGCATGGTCTTACATATTTAGCCACGTCGTCCTGCAGTGCCCTTCCAAGTAAATCTTTGGGTTAATTTCTGTACGTTCTTTTGAACCCATCGTGACCTCCAGACTCAGGGCTGTCATGGTATAGTCGCAGTATTGTAGGTACTGCCGTTTCGGGCACAAGTACCTTGCCATCTTCTATCTTGAGGTCTTCGGAGCCTTCCCACAACTTTATTAGGTTGACTTCTTCAAGGTTATTGTCCCTGGGTACATGGAGTCTTGATAGAGCGTCTGCGTCCTGGTGCTTTTGTCCTGGGCGATGGGCCACTTCAAACGTGTACTGCAGAATCTCACTGACCCATCTGGCAAGCCGGCCTTTGGTTGTGTCAATTGCAATATATAAGTCAATGCTTGGTTATCTGTATAGTATAAAGTTTTCCTCAAGATAGCTCCTAAATATTTGAGTGCCATAACAACTGCCAAGGCTTCTTTTTCTGTGGTAGAATAATTTACTTGAGCCTTCGTAAAGGTATAGGAGAAATATCCTATCACTTGTAGCATTTGTGCGACGGGCTTATTGGGTCTCTTTGATAAAGAACGGCTCCAGTACCATAATGAGAGGCATCTGTGCACAACTCAAACGGCAAGTTTAAATCCGGCAGCGTAAGTACAGGATCTGCCGAATAATTTCGACGAGTTCGTTGTAGCAACGCTCGCAATCTTCCGACCACACGAATGGGGTATTTTGCGTAAGGGCTGTCAAACACTTAGTCTTTGTGGCATAATCCTTTATAAACCCTCGGAGTGCCGGCAAGGGCCAAGAAGACGCGAAGAGAGTGCAAATTGAATGGCTTGACTAGTGTTTTATCCGCTGAATGCTCTCTTCCTTGGTGCTTTTAGTCTTTCCGTCAAAGGACCTGCCTAAGAACACAACCGTCCGACAAAAAAATTCGCTCTTCTTAACATTTATTTTAAGTTGGCTTTACTTAGTGCTCCTAGAACCATTGACAGGTGGGCAATGTGGTCTTCTCTTGATCTGAATAGACCAGTATATCGTCAACATACACGTTGCAGAATTTTTACAAGAAAAATTTGAGCACCATGTTCATCATTTTCTGGAAACAAGCGCCAGAATTTTTCCACCAAATGGAAGCGGTTGTACTCGTAGACGTCGAAAGGCGTGACAAAAGCGGTGAACATCTTAGTTTCTTCTTTCAGAGGTACTTGCCAGTAACCCTTACATAAATCAATCTTGGGAACACTTGCATCCTCCCGTCTCGTCAATTATTTCGTCGATCGGGGCATGGAGAACGGGAACCAAGTCAGTGTGCTGTTAACAAGTATAGTCCGTGCACAATCGATAGACCCGTCTTCTTTTGGCACAATGGTAATCGGTGAAGCAAATGTAGGGTTGATGGTCTGATAATGCCGGAATCTAACATTCCTGGGAGCTCTTGCTTAAGCCATGCTTTCTTTTCGGGCTTAGTCCATAGGGTTTCTTTCGCACGACACTTTATCTCGAAGCTCGAAAGGTACTTCAATTACTGTAGTTGCTGGTGGACAGTCCCAACACACAAAAGTCAGGAAATGTTGACAATCTTCGAGCACGTGACTTTCCTGTCTGAGATGTATGTACGAGGTTGGAATGCTCGGTGGTGATGGCGTCTTCAAAGAATATTCATTTAAATAGTCAT
>NC_051186.1:35065293-35223818 GCF_013339695.2 Rhipicephalus sanguineus | reverse complement strand
CCTACCGTCCTTCATCGCTTTTCTGTTTTGTACCGCAATAGAAAGCGTACCGTCTGAAGTGTCAAACCTTGCAGCGGTTTCTCTGGACAGTGAGTAGAAATTTTTAAAACAGAATTTTTCCATCTGCGTTCGGTCTTCTTCCATTGGCGTGAAACATGCCCACAACACTGGTTGGTGGACGCGATGACGATTGTTGTGCCGGTAAAAATTAAAACCGAAAGCACATCTGATTTCTGTAGGATTACTTTATTTTCGCTGAACACTATGAATGTAACAGTGGTTTTCAGCGCGCTAGTGGTTAAATAATGCCTTATTATACGATTACAGAACACTTGTTTTTCTGTAATCGCAGTCTATGCGTTTATTTTAGCTCTGCTGCCGCAATCCAAGCCAAGTCGATTCATCAAAAAGAGACAATATATGCGCGCCTTCACAGCGCAGGACATGTGAGACATCCTATCAACAATACAGCGGCGCAGTGCGACCAGCGCGGAGAGCCGCATGGCATAGCGCATGAGTTGAAGCAGAAAAAATCGAAGACGGCGCCGCAAGCAGCGCCACCGGGCGCCTTTTTTGGATGCGTGAGGAAAAAAAAGGCATAAAATTACTCTCTGACGCAACCGAAAGGTGCCTCAAGTGCGTAAAATACAATTTCACGTTATACATGTTTGTTTTTAAGCAAAATGAGTCTACTTTCGAGGATTTCTTGTCATACCAGTGGATTGAACCACATCGCCGTTGGGTGACGCTAGCGGTCATTCTTTCACGATTTTCAACATCGAATTAATAATATATTTACTTTTTTGTGGGGCAAAAGCATGCTCGTTGCCGCCGATGTGACGAACGATCTTTCTCATTTTCACCACAATCAGAAAAATTTTTCCGAGCGGTAGACACTCCCTTTAATTTCTTGATTACTAGAGCACTGCTATTTATAATATTGACGTTTTAGGCGTTCTCAAACATTGACCTTCACATCTGACGTAAATTTTTATTTGCCTTTAGTGCCCATTTAAACCACCCTCTCTTTGCTCAATTCAGATAATTTGACGCCTGGCGCGATTCTAAAATTCTGCCACGCAATATTAGGGTAAGGCGGGCAAAAATGAGACGCGGGGCAAAACCCGACATTTTGGCTTTGGCCGCCCTCTACAGCTAATACAAAAAGTACCTTTTCTTCGTTTTCTCTATTCAGCGATAGGTGCCGGGTAGTTTCGACGTTTTTGTGTAAAAGTTGACGATCGCTCACAGCGTTCACGCGGGAAAAATTGCGCGGCTGATGTCAGCAGTGTCAGTGTGTTCGTGACCCGCCGAAAAGGGGCGTAATTTTGATGCGTGCATGAAGCTACTCCGGCGTCAGTCCAACAACGCAAACATTTACGTTGTTAGGTACATGCCCCCAAAAGTTTAGTTCATTCGGTGCCATGGGCCAAAGGGGGAAATATTTTTTAATATGGACATGTGAGAGGGGCAAAACGCGACAAATAGACATTGAATTGTCTTAGAGAGTGTCTTATTGATTGGAACCATTTAGTTACGCTCATTATGTATAATATTCTTTTGTTTAGGATGGTACGGACGTGCACCAGGATATCATCTAGAGCTTCCTGCGTAGAAAACGACTTGAAAAATGAACTGAATGTTGTTCGAGAGTTTTCGAGTAACACAGCGCCGGGTTCTATTGATTCAATGCGTGGAGTGCAAAGACTGTGTTCATGAAGACTGCGTGAGGGCCCACGGAGTGAATTTCATGTGCTGTAGTGTAAGAACTGAAGGGATGAAATTTTTTCACACCGTCTCGTTTCGCCCCACGCAGCGTCTCGCTTTGCTCCGAAGATTGGGGTAAAGTAAGACATCTGGTGCATCTTTGTTTCATTTTAAAATAAACTTTTTTCTTTTTAAATAACCTTTTGTTTTCTTTTTTTGTGTTCTTGATTTTTTTTTTCGTGTTTCTAACATGCTTTCATTATGCTATCAATACAATATCGCTAGGAGGTCCTCCTGACAGTGTCCTTACTTCGGGACCTCCTTCTGCAATACTTATGAACCATGTCACGTGTATTTTCGTGATGTTAGAATAAACTTCAAACTTCAACAGTCCCAACATCGCCATATTTATGTAGCACATACCTCGTACCCAAAAGAAAGTTCGGGCGTTGATGTTTATGGTGCGTAACAAGTGAAATAAAAAATAATATTCACTATTTCACATTTTTGTCGCATTTTGCACCGCCTTACCCTACATGTTTTTAAGGCGACCCCTCCCAATACATGACATTCTTATAGCGTTATTTACGAAGCAGTTTCAAGCACTGGTGTGGCTTCGTGGTTGAACAGCAGCTTGTCATGCACAAGGCCTGGGTTCGATGCTCAGACGGGCCGAAGATTTTTTATTATTTACTTATTTGCAATCTGTCTCGAATTTTAGCTCACGGACAACGACGCCGCCGCCAAAGCCGACACCGACACCGAATTTCTGTGAAACGAGCTCTTTAACGCTGTCGCGTTAACATTGGGGCAGCTCCGTACTATGGTGCGAAGGACTGAGGAAACAGCGGCGCTGGTTGCATTACCCTCCTCCTTTCCCTCCTCTTCACCTTCTCCTTCCTTTCCCGCCTCCTTGATTTACTATAATATACAAGTATATTCTATGCTTTACACTCTGCCATCCTCCTTACCCTCAAATCACTCCTCCTCATCCTCACTTTTCTTTCTCACCCCTTGCTATACTTTTCCATACATTGCTATGCTATGATTACCCTCTCCCCTCATCCTTTCCTCCCCTCCTCACCCCCACATATCACTCCTCCTCACAATCACATCCCTTTCCGGCCCACTTGCTATATCATACTATAGATGGCTACGCAATGCCTTACCCTCTCAGAAGATCTTCTGTAGGGATTAGTTAGAACATATGGATGAAAAAAGTCAGCGATTCAAAGTTCACAAAGAAGGCAGACACGAACGATGAGACGAAGCGCATCCAGCAACTGATTTAAAAGTAGACAAGAAGGGGTGGGTAAAAACATAAAAGGATAGGGCACTGTTGGCAAACCGCGCATGGGCAAACGTGATTGCTAACAATTGTAAGAAACCCTTGTATTTTTCTTGGAAATTTACGTTACCAAAATGCCAAGTCAGAATCCAAGATGAAAGATGTACGGCGACCAAAATCTGTTTCACTAGAAATGCAACTTGCTTGTCTTTAAGTCCAACGGACGGAGAGCTCACGCATGCGCCACACTGCCCCGACGGCATAGCGTACGCTTCTACAATTGTCCTTTTTTTTAATTCGGTTCCTGCTGTGTCAACATAGTTTTGGCACTGAAATTCGGGTTACGCTTACAGGCAGATCAGTGCTGAGCGTGATTCCCCTCGATTGCAACTCTATTACACATATTCTTTTGTTCCTGTAGCCTTTCGTTGAGGCACCTGCCCCGTCTGTCTAATGTATAATGAGCCGCTGGACAGAGGAATCCTATAAACTGTATACTTTTTCCTTGCACTCAACAAATCACTTGACACGTTTGACGTTACATGTTGCTTCTCGGGCGTCTTCACCTAGTGCTCTACATGTTAATTTTAGACACAAACCTATCGATTTTTTGGGTGCCGAGAATATCATTGGCGCATCGCACCGGGAAGCCATTATTTTTAATCTGTGCGTTATTGTGTGCAAGAACAGCAACACAACCACCGGATTCCTGTTATTTTCTAACACGAAAGTGCTTTATGCCGGGGTCCACTGAGACTTTCATGACGTATTTCCGTCACTGAAATACGTCGGCAAATGAAGGCCATGAAATGGCAAAAAAAAAAAACTGTCAAGAAGTTTTGATGGCAGGAGTCGAACCCATGACCTCTCGGTCCGCGACGATGGCTGGCAGGAGTTTAGCCCGCTGAGCTACCGCCAAAAAAATAACGGAGGCTACATGAACGCGCCTTTAACTTTCACACTTTCCTCTCTCAGTGCTCTTGGATGGATGCTATGGGCGTCCTCTATATAACGGGTCGGTGAGATGTGTGCCACCAGGTTAAAAAAAAAAACGCGCCGTTTTTTCCAATGTAAACTGGAATGGTGCGTTTACAGTGGAAATGTAATGTCTTCAACGTTTTAAACACCGCGGGGTGGCTTTAGCCCGTGCCTCGCTCATAGCATCCATCCATATCGACAAACAGCTCTCCGACGCTCGCCTGGCTGTCGCAAACGCTTTCCCTGCTCGCCCTGTGCGAATTAACGGCCACGCTAGAAGACACGATGCGCGTAGCGTTTCTCTTCTCGTTTAACGACGTTTTGAAGGAGTGCATATCAAGTTTCAGTGTTTATTAGTGCCCGTTGATGCCATATATGCACGGTTTCACCATATGCGGTGTCCACATATATGTTAAGAACTTCAGCTGCAGCAAGGGTTAAATCATGATCATGGGCGTTAGTCGTAGGTACGGTGATGTGCCACTAGGTGTCAACGTGAGTGCGTCCACATCAAGCGGTGCTATGTCTCCCAAACAAGCTCTGACATACCAATGCACTATAAACAATCAACTGCTACTGGGACGACACGTTTCACTTTCGTGTTATACCGATTCCTATGACAGAGGGATCAGCCATCTTTTCTCTTTAGCTTTACCGGGATTGTTTCTTTAGCTTTACCGGGAACACCTAAGGGGTGGCACTTCTCCGGATCTTTAAATAAAGTTCTTCCTACCGTACCGGGAACACGCGAACTTACGCAGCTGTTCAGTGTGTTGATGCTTTTGCTGATGATGATGCTTAAATATGTCTCAGCGCTTTGTAACAAGTGGGCCTTTAAAACACGCACTCATCGTGTAATTCACATGTTTTGACGCCTGGTGCGATTCTACGTGTCTGCCACGCAATATTGCATGCGTTAAGGAGACTCCCTCCACTACATGACATTCATATAGTGTTCTTTTTTTTTTTCGAAGCAGTAGAACACGTGGTAGAACACGTGCTTCCCACGCTGACGGCTTGGGTTCGGTTCTCACTTGAACCCGAAGATTTTAATTATTTATTTATTTGCATCTTCTCGATATATTATGTAGTGTTCTTTTTTTGTCAAAGACGTTTCAAGAAATAGCGTGGCTCTGCGGTAGATTACCTGTTTGTATCAGACGGCCTCGGTTCGATTCTCACTCGAAACCGAAGATTTTTATTATTTATTTTATTTGGGTCTTTCTCGATTTTTCGGTCACGGACAAGATGCATCATTTTTCGCTCACAACCAGCGACGCCGTCACCGACGCCGACACCGGAATTTCTGCGAAACGAACTCTTTAACGCTGTTGCGTTAAATTCCTGATACCATGAGAATAAATTGCTTGACTCGTATCCCACGAAGTAAAATGCACTCCATTGAAACATTTCACGTGCAACAGCAGCGCCAGAAGACAGCCTAGGGAGCAGAAGCAAGATCGGAGGGGCGGAATAAACATCCGCCGTGGTAACTGGAATACCTCATCGCGAAGCAAGAGCGTCCGTAATCTGAAAAAGTTCACATGCTTGCACTTATGCTTGCAATAGAACATTCCCAAGCTTAATTTCGGCGAAGCTTAGTGTGTGACACTCCCGCGTTAACGACGAAGCATAAATGTGTGGTTGTGTTCAACGGGGCGTATCTTTTTGCCCCCCAGTGACCCATGTCGGCGACTTTGGACTAATAAATGTTAGTACTGCCCTCTGAATTTTGTGAAGTGCTTATTGGTAGTATCGCATGACTGAATTTGTGAAGATGAGGGACAGCGTTGTCAAAGGCACCGAATAGGTGCGCTATAGAGGTTGTCTGAACAGGAAAAACTCAAGGGTTCCTTATGCAATCGCCTAAGACGACTCGAAGGCGAATCCATTTTCCTGTTCTTTTTATTCTCGGTCGACGTGCTGATCCTCCCCTCCCCCGCCATATTCAAAAGCTTTCCGAACTTAAAGGGAGGCTGAAGCACTTAAAAAAATGTCTTTGGAGTGTGTAATCATAGTTTGATCCTGCTGCATTCGAAAACTCAATGTAATAATTCACAGATGAACGCAAATAGCATTTCTTGGCAAAAACCGCGGCTGCAGCCGCAGGGCTTCTTGAGATGCTGAGTGAACGCGGTGACGTCATCTTCGGCGTGCCGTGTCATTGGAAACATCAGCACAGTTAAAGAAAGCATGGCCTTGCGATCAGTTCCACAAACGCGCCCAGCCGGAACTAGTCACGGAGGCCACGGTTGAAGATACGACTGTGCTGCGCGGCTCCGCCAAAGCTACCGACGATGACGTAGTTCGGTTAGTTTCGGCGCGTTCGCGTGGGCGGAGCAAGACGAAGTTTTCTTTTGCGTATTTTAAAGCTCCTGCTGCCAAAACAGCGGAAAAAATTACGCCATCGTCGACAATAATGTTGGTCCTTCTTAACAACAATAGTTTTACCGAATTCTAAAAGCTCTACAGCTTCCCTTAAAGGTGGTTTTGAACATGCCTCCAGGATCGGAGGCATTGCAAGCTTTCTGCTCCTCACAAGGTTTTGCAGAGCCTCCGTGATTGGCCCGCCTTGACCAAGCAACGATGTCCTTCGATGTCGCCACCAAGGTATATGTAAACTGGTAGCGTAACTTCCGTAGAAGCCCACGTGTCAAGCCGGTGGCTAGTTGTTGCAACAGTCGCCATCTATGTGAGGAGGGGACAAACAGAATTAAAAAAAAAAGAAAAAGATGACGTCACAACCGGAAGCGGAAATGACGTCACGTTTTAACGCGATGGGCGCGAATTTATGGATTTTTTTGACAGGGCGCCGCTTCTTACTTTTTTTTTATAGCTGCACGTTATTTTTCTTATCACTATGACGGCTCCATAATGGAAGCCTGCAAGATAACGGGAAGACGAAAAAGACAGATTTGATAAATAAGGTGTATTTTATTGGCGAAATATTGCAGTTGAACAGGATATTACCCCAAAATATATAACACAGAAATCAGAAGTAGCATAACAATTCAACGTGCACACAAACCTTGCACACGTGTTGCTCTTGCATCCGTAGACAGCGCAGCGTTTCTTCGCGTAGCGTGGCGGACTCATCGTCCCGAAGGGCGACAGCACGCCGGCCGTGCGCTGGCAAAACACAGTCACTGAAACGGTTCCCGATGGCTGCGATGTGCTTTATTACCTTCTGCCAAGTACCACGACTAGAAAACAACGCTTATGCGAGGAAATCACCTACGGACGACAGGCACAAACCTACTGCGCAAAAACGAGCGACGCCATTTGCATCTGAAAATGCGCAAAACCGTTGGCCCATGTAACCAGACTGCCTGCATGTGCCCGCTGTTTCTGAAAATAAACGAAACAAATTGGCCACTCAACCACATACCCAAGACTAAACTTTGATTAAAATAATCTGCTAATTTAATTCGTGACAAATAAAATTAAAAGTAATGAAAATAAACGCTTAATTACTTGTTTGTTTTCATTATTTGTCCCCCCCCCCCTCACCTAGTAGCGCTATAGTCGTCACGCGGGTGTTGATGTTTGTCGCAATAGGTTTCCGACCACTTTTCGTTCCGACTTTCGCGACCTATTTAGATTGACCTTGGTCGCCACTACGATGTCTCAAAATCTGGCGATCTGTGACGTCTTCATGACGTCACAGAATGACGTCATTAATGATGTCATGTTACACTGAGGTAATGTGACTTTTGGTACGCTGACTGCACGTACACGCGCGTACACAGGCACGCGCATATTCACGTGAGCATCACGTGACTCTAGACCCTCAATTACTTTTTTTGCATCCTTCGACGCCGCCGCCGGTCTCGCGAAGTATCGTCACATGTCGCCAAATCTCGAAGACGCCGGCAGTCAATTTTCGCGTTTGATGAGACACCTAAGGCTTTCGCCTTAGAAAGGGCCTCATACCAGTTGGCTGATGTTTCTATGGGCGGTGTATTCGTCAGGTGCATCATAAGCGCGGCATGAAAGTCATGTCGTACATGATATGCATGTCCCAATTTTCATGTTAGGACCTGTCGTTTATGTTCTTTATACAATCATGTCATGCCATATCAATATTGCTATATATCCAATGAATGAAACGGCCGCGAACGCACCATGAGCGTGGCATGTAAATCATGCCGTACATGGTATACATGTCATGATTTTAATGTTATTACTTCTAATTTATGTTCGGCATATAGTCACGTCGCACCATACAAGTTTGGTATCTATCAAACTAGCGAAACGGCTGCGAGCGCACCCTGAGCGTGGAATGTTAGTCATGCCGTACATGACATGCATTTTATGATTTTGATATTACCACCTGTCATTTATGTTCATCATGCAGAAATGTCGCGCCATACGAATTTTGGCACATATTCATTTAATGACACGGCCGCGAGCGCCCCAACGCCGTGTCTTGTAAATCATGATGTACATGACATGGATATCATGACTTGCGCGTTACGACCAGTCAATTATGTTCGTCATACACTCTTGTCACGCCTTACCAATCTTGCTTTACATTTAATTAACGAAACGGCAGGAAGAGGACAAGACCGTGGCATGTAAATGATACCGTTCATGATATGCATGTCAAGATTTTGACCTTATGACCTGTCATTGATGTTCGTCATGCAGTCATGTGATGCCACACCAATTTTGGTGCACATCCCGTTAACGAAACGGTCAAGAGAGCACAAAGTCGTAGGCGGCTTGATAGATAGATAGATAGATAGATAGATAGATAGATAGATAGATAGATAGATAGATAGATAGATAGATAGATAGATAGATAGATAGATAGATAGATAGATAGATAGATAGATAGATAGATAGATAGATAGATAGATAGATAGATAGATAGATAGACAGACAGACAGACAGACAGACAGACAGACAGACAGACAGACAGACAGACAGACAGACAGATAGATAGATAGATAGATAGATAGATAGATAGATAGATAGATAGATAGATAGATAGATAGATAGATAGATAGATAGATAGATAGATAGATAGATAGATAGATAGATAGATAGATAGATAGATAGATAGATAGATAGATAGATAGATAGATAGATAGATAGATAGATAGATAGATAGATAGATACCATTATGAGAATGACCATGATTACTAAATAAATATAGATGTCAGTGCTATTACTAAAACGCTACAACGCCATTTCGGATACTTTTCGTTTGACAGCACTGAACACTAGGTTGCATATAATTAATAGATAGTAATTAATCTTGATTACTAATCAAGGATAAAAATGAGCAGTAGAAATCCATTATATGAAATTATGATCTATCATCTGATCTTAACTATATACCTTGAAATACCATCTATACAATACATGTGCTTCTACACTATGAGCTTGCGCCCATAAATTTCAAATAAATTGTTAGATTCTTTAATATTATTTATTACTATTACCAATTTCCTATACGTCAGCGTGATAATGTGCATCGCATCTGCAGATTTTTCTGAGTTTTAACGTGATCAACATGCACTTTCTCATCAATTTAGCGACAGGCATTTTTTTACCCCTGTAGGGCTGCTTTCCCGCAGTAGAATTTAGAAAAACTCTTCAGGAAAAAAATCCAGCCAGCGCAATGCCACTAGAGTGCAATTAGCGAATAGATGATCGTTGCGCTACAATTAACTTTTGAAAAATCACCCCATGCATTTTCAGCGGATCCACGAAAGTGTCTCGGGAAAAACATCCAGCCGGCGAATTCAAACTAATCGCGATGTACAGCATAAGAACGTTGTCAGCGTTAAGTCCCTTAAGTGCAATTTGCGAAAATTAAGGCATTCTTCAGTAATCAATTTTTAAAGAACGCTCTCCATAGCGTTACGCCGAGCGCTTCCCCTTAGGGTCGACTTTGCCGCAGCACTCTATGTCCCAGATTGCTGGACATGCCCGCGTCGGCGGCGTCTCGCGTTCCGTGGCATCGGGGACGAGTGGTGCGAAAAATCATCATCACGAGATGGCGTCACCATATGACGTCACGATGGCGTCACAGATCGCCAAAACTTGTGACATCATTCTGACGTCACAGTGACATCACGTGACGCAACGTCACATGGTGCGGTCTTGACATCGTAGCTTGCTCAAAGGTGGTCCGATCGCGGAAGCAATGCAAAACCAGGTGAGGCGCCTCCGATCACGCAGACATTGCAAAACCACGTTAGGTGCCGAAAGCTTTCGAAGAGTGGCGGGGCAGCATCAGTACATCCGCTGAGCAGAAAAAGAAGCTGGCTTTCGCCTTCGAGTCGTATTTAGGTGAATGCTAAGAAGCCCTGTGAGGTTTTTTTTTTTTTTTTTTTTTGTTCTTTCGAGCACTAAGCCTTCTACCAGGCCGTTTACCACTGTTTTTCATATCTGTTTAGCGTTTGTGTAATGAATGTAGAGTGCGTATGTACTGCCTCCTTCTACTTATGTGAGCGCCTACTCGAACTGTGTTCTTTTGAATACGTAGCCTACTCTCCTTCCTGCAACAGCCTCAAATGTGATGCTAGCGGCATGTTCAAGTAAATGAATAGGTTTCGCATGTCCCGCCGTACGAAATTCGGAAAGCTTATAACACGAATCTGATTTTTAGTGTAGTTTTTAGTTTAGTTTATTGTTTATTTTCAACATGTTACATGTCGAGGGATGGTACGGCTAAAGGCAGATTAACTTCCTGAGAATGGCCCTACCACCCAAGCATTTTCGTGCCGCTGTACTCAAGCGGCAAATGTGGGCGCATTCCTTTGTCCTCGTGGCTTCGAGAAAATAATGACGCCGCCGATGATACCTTCTTACTAGTGACAGATATCGCTACAATAATAATTGTTGGTGTCTTACGTCCCAAACCACGATATGGTTATGAGGGACACCGTAGTGGAGGGCTCCGCAAACTTCGACCACCTGGGGTTGTTTACCACGCGCCTCATAGATGTGTGCACGAGGACTTTTATAAAGACAATGCACGTGCCAAGAAAAGGTCGAAAGCAGCCGCTTCAATGGGGTGTGAGTGGGGTAATGCCGTAACACAGTCATTATTGTACTCGCCAGAGGCCATTGTCAACGCATTGCTCATACATGAGTAATTACATTGACAAGCATGATGAGCAACGAATCAATTTGACGGGTTTAAAGAGACCTACAACTGGCCAGGACGTCTGATTAGATCCTGGTAGAAATGGAAGAATGTGAAATATAGTCACATATTCCAGCATCCTTTTCGCGTTGTGAGTAGGATTTATATTTTTAAATTGTGTTTAAAAGTAACAGAAAACCGATATGTCGCGCAGCCTAGCGGAAGGGCGCTGATGTTGGATTATGGAATCGACCATATTTCTATACATAGTCACGCGGTCTGATGCTGTCATGCGCGCCATAATTAGCCCTTAAAATTACATATCATTATCTGTCCCCGCTCTATTCCGCGCAGCTTGCGAGGTCAAGGAACTTGCACGGTGAGAAGCGGCGCTGCCTTCGCAGCAGCCAATGGAACATGTAGAGCCGCGGTGCATGCGCGCGGAGATGCGCAGTAAACCGCCGCTCTCGCACACAAACCATTCTCGCGCTCACTTTTTGCAGCATGTGTTGTCACGTCTGTATACGACTTCATATTCGCCGCAGACAGAGAAATTCTGATTACAAATGTTTCACGTCGTTTTCCAAGTTACCATTGCGTGATTAGACGCTGTGAGCGGTAAGCTGTCCGTTGCACTAACTAGATGCCATAAAAATTGGTTGTCGGTCCCTTTAAGAAACTTTAGTCTACTTCCTTGACACAAGTTCCAAGACGATCAAAGGCTGATATATGGCACTGTGAACCTTGATTCCAGGAACAAAAGAAAACGCGAATTCTTATTTTGCATATGAACGCAAATAAAATTTATTTCTGTGTTCTGTGGGAGACACAGCTGACCAGCCCAAATCTCGTGGACCTGCGACAGCTGGTGAGCAGGGCTAGGTTATCAGCTCAAGCTCACGGCTAACTTGGATTGAGGTGGTCGCCCACCTTCGGGCGTAAACAACCTGATCTAGGAAAACAAAGTTTGGCTCTCTATCTGCCTCAACTTTGTGGCTTTCTATAGAATTTTGTGCACTTTATCATCGGTTTGATAGTTCCAAAAGATGGAAACTACATGGATATACCAAGAACCGTGGTTTGAATTACACCTTCGTGCGTAAATCAAACCGTTGTCAATTATGTAGCAACTTACATAGTGTTGCCCCACCTGTTCGTAGGCAGCTACCGCACGAAGTGGCGTACACACCTGGCTCCTAATACACCCGTGAAAGGAGGAACACAAATGCTCGCCCTCAATGTAGACTTCGCAAAAGACGGGCGCGCATTTTGTGGCGTACCTTTCCTGGCACCTGCGAACGGTGACAGGTGATTTCGACATCGCTAAGTAAGCGACGCCCAAGCAGCTTGCGTTCGACGCTGGTTCTTCGCACCCACGTATAGCGATGGCTAATCAACGTGTCTGGTTGTTCTTGTTTTCCGCGGCAATGGCGACCTTGCCATTCGTCAAGCCGCGAATGCACGGTAGACAGAGGGGTCCGAGTTGGGTTAGAGTAGCCGCGACTGACTTTAACAAATACACGAAGCTCGCCCAGCGTGCTGCGTACACCGCATCGTGGGAAAACAGGTACCTCTACCACCTCGTCGCCATCAAGGAAATACGCTCAAGGGTGGGTCTCCAGCATCTTTAAGTAACTTCGTAAGTTCACACGAAAATATTAAGCAGCATTTCGCGTCAGGCAATGGTGGACGCCATAAAAAAATCACAGTGTCACCGCAAGGGCGAAGCAATGAATGTGAAAGCAACAAATTGTAATGTTATACGAAGTAAGCCTAGCACCTAATTCTTTTGGATCCGATCTCGCGTAGGTGAACGAAACGCTGTTTTAAGGAAATACGCCCGTTCCAGGGACCGAAGCGGTTTTCGTGCTGTCAGTTCTCTAAACGCGATGTAATTACGCATTGAGAACACAGCAAGTTTACGAGCCGTCTCCTGACGTCTGAAGAGATAGCGCGCGCAACAGCGCCCGTCAAGCGACGCAACCTCCCCCCCCCCTCCCACTCCCCTGGCGTCCCTTGATGCTCCTTACGAAAGACGGGCGGGGCCCTTCCTCCTTGCATTTAGTAGGACGGAGATGGCCCGCTGGTTTCTTCTCTGCTTCAACCGCGTTCGTCGCCAGCGCTCGCGAGCTTTTTACTCGCAAGTAGAACATACAATGCGCGGGGTAATGTTATCAATTTGGACTTTAGATAGAAAACGACGGCGACGGCGACGCCAACGCCAAAAATCCGTCGAGAGTGTCCATATAGTTGATATCACAATAGATTGTAGAGCGGATCTCCCCAGCTCTCAAATTGCGACTGAGTGCTAACATAGTTGAGAAAGCAGCCACGCGGCACGATGCACAAAATCTTAGGAGATAAAAAATTTTTGTTACTTCAAGAATTTTTTGCTCATCCCCCTGAGTGGCTAGGTGCCACAGTGTTGTGGTACGTGCCAATCATCTCAGAAGCATCACCATCATTAGCTTTTTTGGTGCTCCTTCTGTCGTACGCTTGGAATGGACGTGCGGGTTTATTTTCTGCATATAATTTGTCCATTTGTTAAGATTTGAGACGGCATTCTAGCGACACCATATGATGAATTAAATACTGATTCTTGCGTTGTTCTTTGCATAAATATGCTTCGATCTCATCGGTATATTGTCAGTCCAGTGCTCAGTGCGAGTGTCTTGCATTCTGCTGAGTTTGTGTTTCGAACCAGATGGATTCGTATTGTGCATCCAGACTTGTGACAACGTAGAAAGTAACAGAAAAATAACGGTGAAATTAGCTGGAAGAAAAGAAGCGTCCTTTTTTTAGGGGGGGGGGGGGGGGAGTTTTTGGTGGCCATTTTTTCTTATTCTTTACTGCGCAGTAACAAGCTTAAGTGGATCACCTAATTGTGCTAACTTTTTTTCTTGAGGCTGTGCTTAACGTATTCGTTCAAAAGCGCGACTTGTCATGTGCAATAGACGCCGCGTTGGCATGGTGGTTGCGGTGCTCGCCCGCTGACTCGAAGGACGTGGGTTCGACCCCGGCCACGGCAGTCACATTTTAGCTCTAGGCGTAAATGCTAGAGACCCGTGAGCTTACATTAGGTGCACGTTGCAGAACTCCAGGTGGTCGAAAATTTCGCAGTCCTCCACTAAGGCGTAACTCATAATCCTATCGTGGAACCTCCCTGTATTTCTGTTTTTCTTCTCTTCCTCCTCCTCCTCCTCCTCCTCCTATCGTGGTTCTAGCACGTAAAAACCCAGGTGTAATAATAATGTCACGTGCAAATACTTTGTAAGGCTTTAACAGGGTCAATGCGCAGAAGACGACGACAGAGAAGAGGCTTGACACACAAGAGCGCTCTTGTAGAGTAGAGTAGACCCTAGAAGCTGTGGCTCATACCCACACTGGGGGATTGGCCAAGAACCGGTTAGTTTTTAAAGGCAAATTTGGAATTTAAGTTGCCTCAAGCCTCTCCTCTGCCCTCATCTTCTGCGCATTTACTCCGTGTCATGCTTCACGAAGAAGCCCAGACTGTTGCGTTTGTAAGGCTATATTTGGCAAACACTTTCATCGTTCAAGTGAAGCAGAAGTTCAGGAGACGATGAAGGTTTGAAGAGATGAAAAAGTGTTTCAGCAGGGGGTGTCGCTGGAGTAAACGTTCGTCTTCTTCAAGGCAGCAACAGTTGCAGCCTTGAAGACGACAAGGCCGCCTGACGAAATGTTGGCTCCAGCGACAAACCCCTGTTAAAGGATTTGCCGTCTCCTTGGTCGTCGCCGCAAAATGTAAATTTGGCACTCAATAAGATAGTGTATTCGAGTGTGTTATTATGGTTATATGGTCATCACACCTTTCTTTCAGCACTATACGGAACTGACGTCAGACAACGATGACATTGTACAATGAAACTGTAGCCGTACGTTCGTAACATTAGAAGACAATCACCGATTATTCACCTTGTGCTTCTTTAGTACGCGAACTAACTGTACACCATCAAAAAAAAATGGAATGTGTAGTTGGTCCAACTGAAACGTAACTCTTCAAAGTGCAATCAACAGCAGGGACAGTGCAATCAGTCGCCCTGGAACACGTAATTTCAGGAGAGTTACCACACCAGCTGGGAATATTGGGTAGCATTTCTATTATCCAACTATAGCCTCAAGAGACCGGAGGAAGCTTCTTTTTTACCGATTTATTCAAGTGTCCATAGCGTTTACACGCTATGGACACAAGCCCAACTGACAGCCATTCTAAAAACACCAGTTTTATGATGACTGGAATGTATTGGCAATTCCTCTGCAACAGCACCGAGCTGGTAACAGATTAATCTGGAAGAAATCAAAATCGAAATCTCTGGCTGCGCAACTCCACAATGTCTGAATGCGCCCGCATGCGCAGCTGTATTTTTTCAAGCGAGGCTTGTTATGCCTTAAAGATTTCAGTGGCTGTGTTGTCATACGCGTAAAACCCGGCGCAGAATGCATATTTGCATTCATGCATATTTGTATGCGCCGTTTTTCTTTTTTATAATTGATGCACTCGCGATAGCGGGCTTGTCGACGATCGGCCGTTTCTGATATGGCAATCTGATGTTTTATCAAGGTCACTCGCCATTTCATGTCGCTACATTTCATTGTTGCCTGACATGAACGCATGACCTCAATGAGTCACTAGGCACGATGTCAACTGCGTAGGCTCGCCCTCACGCCACGCCCGCAACCAATCAGAGCCGTGTAATGAAAGTTAACTGAATGTGTCTGCTGTTCTCTGCTACTGGTGTATGCGTTGTCTGACTTTGAGTGTCTGTACGTCACCGCAGCCGGAAGGCAGGAGAAAGCATATCCAGATGACGATAATGGTTGCCGAGTCCGTGTGCTTCACAAAGGAAGGATTACGCCCCAAAAAGCCCTGCCCGCAAAGGCACCGTGCGGTAAGTCTAAGTTCATTTGATTCCACAGCACTAGCACAATAGCTGCTCCTCATGCCGCTCAGCCACCACAAGATTAATATTGAGCGTCATTGAAACCGTTTTGTGCTTTTTTTTTCCTCTCAGAAAAATTCATAGAAGGAACATTTACGGTAATGCCTATACCGAAGCCGCAAGTAAGCCGCTGCACAACGATGGTATGTCGTGCTGGCTACACCATCGTGACAATGTGACAACGATAGAGTAGAGTAGAGTAGATCCTTGAACTTGTTCTAGAAGAAGATTTGGCCTAGCTTTATTCTTCCAGTTTCAACCGGCGCTGCGTGTTTGCAAATTAACTCCCTTTCAGCAGAGCATGGAGAAGCATAAACAAGGAGGACGGAGGAGAGAGAGTCTTTAATGAAATTCCCAGAGATGTTAGCCTGCTTTATCGCCTGGCTTACTACTCCATGTGTAGGGTGACGACTATGATATATACAATGATCACATAAGCACACAAGTAAAACGTCCACTCTCAAACACACATATATACGCAGAGTCATTCATAATGTTTCTTTAAGTCAAGTCTTGTCTAGTTCTTGTATATTTTGTGTGTTTTGCGCTTCTAAGTACCTTCATGCAAGTTAACGACCCCGCGGCGTGCAGTGCAGCATAGGCGTGATACCGAGAGATCATAGGATGGCAGAATGGGCCAGGGAGGAGGCAGGTGTAGTGGATATTCTAGTTGGCATCAAGAGAAAGAAATGGAACTGGGCTGGCCACGTAATGCATAGGACAAACAGCCGGTGGACAGTTAGAGCAAAAGAATGGCCACCGAGGGTTGGGAAACGCAGTCGAGGAAGGCAGGGTGTCAGGTGGAGTGACTAAATTAAGAAGTTCACAGGGATAAAATGCAATCAGCTCGCACAGGATAGGGCAAACTGGAGACCAGTGGGGGAGGCATTCCTCCTGCAGTGGACCTAAATAGGCTGCAAACGGTGGTGATGAAACTCCAAATATAGTAATCCTAATGCGACAGTTGGTATCACAATTATAAGCAATTAGTAGTCCTACAAAAGCCGTTCGCAACACGGCTTTGCTCGACGAATTGCGAATGGCTACAACAGTTTCCCATTTATGCTTTCTTTCATTCAAAGCCTGTCCGGCGTTGTGAACTTGATATCATTGAAGGATTTCGGCGGAGGTTTGTGCATGTTTTCATGGATTGCGAGAGACCGTGAGTATTTCGTTTTTCAATTTTGTTCAACAAAACGACATACGAGCTATAAGAACAGTTTTGTATGTGTGTCCACAAAGCCCCACAATTCAAGTGATTTTCGTAGTTGTGAGGACTCGTTTAATGTGACCTATAGAATAATACTAGTGAACTGAACACGTGTTTTTTTTTTTTTTCATTTGTGAAACGTCTGCGCACTGTTCCTTTTAGTACACAATGATTGTTCTCACGCCTTAAAATCCGCAGGGCGTACGGTACGTGGCAACCTTTGTCATTGTTTCGCCCTTACGTGAGACATGACGCAACGGAACTGCGTTTCTTTTTCTCCTCTTTTCCTCGTTATTTTACTTGTAATCATCGGAGCATAATTATAACTTACGGCATAAAGAAACCCTTAATGCGTATGAATATTGCCACGCAGTTGTGACTGTGAACAAAGCAATCGCAGCTGGTAAAGATGAAACTCTTTCTTTGGCCGAACTTGTGTCCGGAAGAAGAACGACACTCAAAGTGCAACAATATCCGCGCATAGAGTCGTCGGTCGTCGAATAATCTTATCGCGCTAAGGCGCGTCGGCATTTGTACATACATGTGGCAATGAAGAATCCAGGCTTATCGTTGGCGGCCGCATTAGTTCCAAAATAAACTCTACTGTTCGCGTTGGCGCGCTCAAGCTTATAAGAACAATCCAATACAATCGGGAATGTTCGATACTCTGGCGCGGTGCGTGCGAGACCGTGGTTACACGTGAAACGGGTCCGGTCACATGAAAAAATGGGAAATGAGGCACGCGTGGCAATATAAACTATACTGCGCACGCTGTTAAGTGCTAACCGCTCGTGCGGAACTTTAACGAGCCATCTGCTTTGCCTGAATAGACGAGTGCGCCTGGTGTTTCGATTTAGAGGATATTTGGAGATATTTACCTTCTTTTTTTTCTTTTTTCCAAACAATAATTACTTGCCACCAACTTTTTAACCTTTCACAGGCACCACTAGGACTCAAGAAACCTTGGACCAGGTACCTTGGACTCAGGACAGTGTCCTGCCGTCTTGGGTGAGCTTGCGTTCGATACCGTTTGATGGTGGTATTGTGACAATGATGCGGAGGGGAAGAAAATACCAAAAGTAGTGCGCGCATACCGAGAGTAGGAAATAGGCTATGAACCTGGATTTTCTAAAGCACTTATGATTGCATGAAGCAATAATGAAGGGCGAAAGGTGAAACCGAACGAGACACTGTTATGTTATTGGGAAATCAGATTACATAAGCTGGCGATTACGTTTTCTTTTTCAGTGCTAAGAATGGCGGCAGCAGCTACGTGATGATGAGCTTCCACCTTAATGCAGTTAGCAGTGAAGCAGCATAACGACGCACAGCATTTCCACAGCCAAACGCTTCTCTCGGGGCAAGCTCGCCATCTAGCAATGCCGCTGTGAAGTCTGGTCTCCGCATGACGCATGTCTGATTGATACATACATACATACATACATACATACATACATACATACATACATACATACATACATACATACATACATACATACATACATACATACATACATACATACATACTACATACATACATACATACATACATACATACATACATACATACATACATACATACATACATACATACATACATACATACATAGATAGATAGATAGATAGATAGATAGATAGATAGATAGATAGATAGATAGATAGATAGATAGATAGATAGATAGATAGATAGATAGATAGATAGATAGATAGATAGATAGATAGATAGATAGATAGATAGATAGATAGATAGATAGATAGATAGATAGATAGATAGATAGATAGATAGATAGATAGATAGATAGATAGATAGATAGATAGATAGATAGATAGGTTTGTCTGAATGTATAACAACATCGATTCGATTCGTAACTGCAGCGGAGCACATTTTTTTCATTGAAGAGTCGCCCATGACCTGTGAACCCAGGCATGGTTCTTTTCTTCCACTTAACTTTTCTTCAACTTAAGGTGCTGAAGATGAAAACACGCTCATTTAATCTACCTTTGCTAGCACTGCATCGTACGGCATTTTGCTCACTCCTATCGCACCGGTGAAACTAAATCTCATATCTTGTTTTCTGCATTTATATATATTCAGTCAATTCAACTTTTTTTTTTCTTTGCTCTTTTTCTTTCAGTTATGCTTACCCAGAAGTTGACCATCTGTGCAGACGTAAAACAAGGCGCTCTCCACTCGCAAGCAACCGCGCGTGAACCGTCTTGCAGAACAAATAAAATTTTGTCGTCTGAAATTAAATCGCCTTTAAAATTCGTTAACCCGTTCTTTGTAGCAGTTGATTTCACCAACAGGTTTCACTGTCACAGAACAATTAACTTCTCCGTCAATGCACGATTTCTGGCATAGAACTTTATCATGTCATCATTCCTTTATTAAGTTAACATTGGCTTTTATGAAAGGTTACATTTGAGATTTCTCGAAAACTGTGTACAATAAATAAGGAATATAAGATACAAGCGCTTATTTGCCTATGGATTCGGCAAGGAGCATCCTCAAAATTTATAGCACAGCTAATGAGATTTACACCATAATCAAGAAATCAAAACTTCATCTTCAACTAAAGTAGCCTCCACGGCGGCCGAATTTTCGATCGATGCGAAAATACTTGAGACCCGTGTACTTAGATCAAGGTGCACATTAAAGAAGCCCAGCTGGTCGAAATTTCCGGAGCCCTCCACTACGGCGTCCCTCATAATCATATCGTGGTTTTGGGAAGTTAAACCCCAACAATCATTTCTAAAGCAGCCTCCACAATATTCTTTTTCTACTCCCCCCACGGACCTCACACGACGTTCCCCGGACGACGGCCCCTGGTGGCCTAGCCCGGGCCAGTAATTTCTCGCTGGACCCATAATAAGGCTTATTACCTGCCTGCCTTCTATGCTTTGTTTACATATTGTACTCAACCAATTCGGCTCCATACTTTTTGTAACCAAATCTTAATTCTCATCAAAAACATTTTCACTCAATAAAAATATATTTTCTTTTCTAAATCTTAAATATTTTATTTGTATTACTCGATTCTTGGCCAGTCCCTGAGGGTGGATGTGAGCCAACAATTTTAGTATCTACATCATAATCATCATCATCAACAACAACAACGTGTGGTACCCTCGGAAGATCAAGAAGAAGAAGGCCTACCAGGTGTGTGTCTCTGTGACTAACTGCCGTTTTCTATTCCATTCATCTCTTTCCATGTTCATTAACACCCTTCTATAACGACTATTCCCAGCTTATTTGCAACGTTTTCAGTATGGGCGCCTGATCACAGCGGTCTGTTTCTTACTGAAACAGTGGACTCGCTGATCAAGGCGTCTTCTAACGGCCTCATTATTCTTGCGATACCATTGTCTATGTATTTCGATGGGGATAAAGTTGGCAGAATCTCTTCTAAGCAAGCTTTTTCTCATTGTTACTTGCTGCTGATGTTTGTGGGCACCTTCTTCAGTACTGCAGCGTAGCAAACTTTTAAGCAAAGCTTTCATAACTCACAGATATAGCTGAAGGCGTCGTACGCGAGAAACCGGGCTTAGGCGAGTGCACAGAAATGCGGCCCTCGATGCTGCGCCGGTCACATGCGCATTTGTATGCGCCGTTTTCCAATAACTGATGCTCTCTCGATCGTGGGCTTCTCGGCGATCAGCGGTTTTCTGATATGTCAGTCTGATCTTTTATCGAGGTCACTTGTCCTTTCACGTTGCCACGTTTCCCTGTTGTCTTTCATTGTTTCACGCATGATCGTCGCTGTTGCCTGTAGCAACATAGGTGTTGCGCTGCTAAGCACGTAGGTGAAAGTCCGATTCCCGGCATGGAGGAAGGAAACAGTTAGGAGGGAGCATTGTGCATTGCAAGAAAGAAAGAAAGAAAGAAAGAAAGAAAGAAAGAAAGAAAGAAAGAAAGAAAGAAAGAAAGAAAGAAAGAAGAAAGAAAGAAGAAGAAAGAAAGAAAGAAAGAAAGAAAGAAAGAAAGAAAGAAAGAAAGAAAGAAAGAAAGAAAGAAAGAAAGAAAGAAAGAAAGAAAGAAAGAAAGAAAGAAAGAAAGAAAGAAAGAAAGAAAGAAAGAAAGAAAGAAAGAAAGGTAGTACATCAGGCACGCGCACGCCAAGCTTTCCTTGCCCCCATTTTTCCCATTGAGCAAGGATTCCAGACTTCTTTAACAGAGCGCATTTTACGCAACAGGACCACCGAGAAAATATGTATCGACACCTGCGCAAGCTGGGCCGGTGGCGACTCAGTGACGACGACTGTAGCGGCGTAGGCGACGAAGAGGACGACGCGTCGGCCTCTCCGGCCAGGCGCCTGTCTGAGCCGCACGACGACGACGACAGCTCGTCCTCGATCTCGGGCAGCTATCGCTTCGCGCTCATCGGCGTGGAAGGGCCCACCGACTACGTGGGGATGTGAGAGTTGCATTGTGTTGCCATGTTTATAATTATCTTAGCCTAAAGTAACAATGGATTCTTTGGCTCAACAGATCGGAGCCCGATCCAGAGGTGATGCGACAAGGCATCGCGCAGTTCACGGTCGAACTGCTGCAGAACCTGGTCGAGTCAAGGAGCGAGCCGTCGAGCAACGTGGTCTTCTCACCACTCGCCGTAGAGACCACGCTGACGCTTCTCTACTCCATGGCAACCGGGCCGACGGCCGAGCAGATCGCCAACGCGATGCACATAGAATGCGCACCAATAGACTTGCAGGTAACATTTCCCGTTGTCGTTACACTAAGAATTGTGGTTACTAAGCTAAGAGAATGTTTATAAGGCGGGTGTTTATGTACAGGCTCGTCCACTCTTAGGGTGAACACGGCACAGCGTGGCTGCGCTCCGCGGAGCTCCAGTGCGTCCGGCGCGGCGGCGCACGCGCACAAGGACGAGCCCTTCTTGCTGTATTTCACAGCTAGAATAAAAACCCACCATCTACAGCTACGACTAGAACCCGGTCCTTTTGAGTGGGAAAAGGGCATCCTACTCCTGCACCACTTTGGCTGAGCCGCGCGCAACTCATAAATGACGACACATCGCAGACTACCGATCGCGGCGCCACAAGCGGATTGACCCTGTTTGCGCTTCACTTTCTGTACACTGGTGCTGCGGCCGTTCCGAGCACTCGCCTGCTCTAGCACACTCTATCACAGCGAGGCAAGAGCGGCGCGCTCCAGCGCCGAATCACCCTGTGCGCCTGCGCCACTTCGTACGATGCGCAGCCGCGCCGGATGCGTCTGCGCTGCGCGGAGCGCGGCCACGCTGTGCCGTGTTCACCCATGGGCAGGTCATGTAGCGCGAAGGCGAGATACGAGGGGCGTTCAATAAAGATTTCCCCCGGATCATAGTGATGGACCCAGCATTCATTCTGCGTAATCAGTCTGTTGAAAAAGTCCTGCTGGTTTCCATGGCACATGGTCAAAAGAGCGTGGGAGCATTCGACTCGTACCTGCTTTTGGAAAGGTGTGAGCAGCCGGCGAACCCAGCGATCGAATACCTTACACATATGAAGATGGTCCTGAATATTTTTTTCCATGGACCCCACACTAATCTTGACATGTTGGGCTAGGTCTCGAACGCTAATGCGGCGATTTTCCAAAATGGCGGCCTTCACTTGCTGGATGGTGTGTTCATTGACGGCGTAGTGCGGTCGCCCTGCAATCGGAGCCGCTTCCACGAAAATCAGACCATATTTGAATTGGCGATGCCAGTTATTCACTACATCATATGATGGGGAATCCTCCCCATAAACCTCTTTTATCTCATCGAACGTCTCCCTTGGAGTGCGGCCTTTCAAGTACGGGAACTTGACTGCTGCTCTGTATTCCACTGCATCCATTATCACACCTCACACCACTTCAGCACCTCTAAAAGAAAGACCGTTATTAGTTTAGAGTTGCAAATTTGCACGTGACCTACAGTGACGTATGTCATTACACATGCGCAGTTTCAGCATCCTGCAATAAATGGAAGTTAGTCAGGGGAAATCTTTATTGAACGCCCCTCGTAACTACTGCTCAGTAAGAGTAACATAATGGATTCTAAGAGAAAAGAGAAGGAAAGCGCGCGAGGGGGAGGCAGAAAGTTAGGTGGGCAAATGATATTAAGACGTTTGAGGAGATAATTTTGCCGTCGCCGTGTCATGCGGCAGAAAAAGCAAGCACAGGAGAGGGTTAATTGGAGCGAACATGGGGGAGAGGCCTAGCAGCGCGACGGGCGCATTTATTCAGTGCGCACGAGATTGCCCTCCGTTGCTGCTCGCCGGCCGCCGCCGCCGCCGCGCAGCAGCAGCAGCAGCAGCAGCAGCAGCAGCTGCTGCTGCTGCTGCTGCTGCTGCTGCTGCTGCTGCGGCGGCGGCGGCGGCGGCGCGGCAGCTCATATGGAGAAGTACGAATTCGCGAAGGTTCCACCTAATCGTAGGCGGCATACCTGAATAGTATGAATCTGCGTCAGTCAACAAGAAACGACATTAGTGCAGGCTTCGTCGTTTCAGTCTGTCGTCTGCTTTCATTGGGAACATGGGTCGCCAGCTGAAACACGCCCGCTCCTGTAGTATTTGATGACCTGTTGATTCATTGGACGCTGTAGGTCTACTATAGGTGTCTTCTGTGTTCGTGCCCTTAGTCAGAACAAGCGTAAACATGTGACACCCTCCTTTGCGTGCACTTTTTGCAGAAGTACGTGTTACGCCACGCCTACTCCCGGCCCACGGTGTTCCGGCCGTACTTCACGCTCAACAACCGCATACAGCTGCGTGCCAGGCCACCAGAGGACACAGCTGTCAACGATCTGCCAACTCTCGCCAGGGCCTTCGATGTGGACCTAAAGTACGCCCTGACCAAAGAACAAGCATGATTAACCAAGTTGTTGCTACAAGTAACCCACTCTTAGTGAGACGTAGCGCGAACAAAACTAGACACAGGACGGGCGTTGCCTGTGTCTTCTTCCACACAGGACAGCGCCCGTCCTGTGTCTTCTTGTGTCTTGTCCTGTGTCCAGTTTTCTTTGCGCTACGTCTCACTATGAAACTATACCAGCTCGCCCAGTACACCACCTTATTTCAATTCACTAACCCATTCACATGACGCGAGTACATATGCATGCTTCTGCATCTTCATTGGGATACGTATGGTGTATGCGCTAGAGTTACTGTATATGCTAAAGGTGGCATATACAGTAACTCTAGTATGCCCTATGACGCAGTGGAACCAAGATCGCACGCGCATGCTTTAAGATTTGTGGCTTTCAGTCACTAATGCTTGCAAAACGAGTATTCACGTTTATCTTCAGTGCAGTTACATTAAGCGGAGGTACCTTAAACCGAAATTGGCCGCCTATTTAGTAGGAGCATCAATAAAGAAAACAATACCTGTATTGAAAACAATGCCCTGAGGGTGGATATATAGGAGGGAGGAGGGGGAGGCTACTTCGCTCGGGCAGTAACTGCCAACTTCGATCAAAGGTTCTTGGTTATGCGTCCTGTCTCGATAGACATCAATAGACGCCTCCTACCCTTGTACGTGCTGTGCTGTCACCGCTTACTTCGCATTGAAAAGCCAGACAGCACGAAAACCATTTCGCTCGATGGAGTAGCCGTATTCCCTTACGCCAGCGTTTTGTAGAGTTACGCGAGATCGCATCCTTAGCTGTTATCCTTACTTCGTGTAACACTCCAATTTGTTGCTATCGCATTCACTGCATTGCTACGGTGACAACGGCCATTTATTTGTACGCGAAAGCGCAATATTGCGGCGTCTAAAAGGAAGTTCGTGCTGCGTCAGGTACGTGAGCTTCGTGGAGGACGCGGCAGGCGTTCGCGACCGCACCAACGAGTGGCTGCACTACCTGTCGGCGTTCGAGTGCGTAGACGTGTTCCCCGAGCGCTCCGTGACCGACACCTCGTCCATGGTGCTGGCCAGCCTGACGTACCTGCGCGGCGACTGGAAGTGGCAGTTCCGCCTGCAGGACACCACTCCTGGAACCTTCCGTACCTCGCCCCACATTCCTCGCACGGTCGCGATGATGCATCAGACGGGCCAGTTTCCCATGGCTGAGCTCGACGAGATTGACGCCACGGCGCTAGAGCTCAAGTACGAAAGACACGACGCGCTTCCATCGTCTCGATAAGATTCTCTTGACGATTACCAGCTGTTCGATTGGCTACTGTATACCGTTTCCTACAATAATTTACTATAGGTAATTGTGGCGCTGCGGTCGTTCGGCCACCATGGGAATGATGGGTAGCACATGGAGTTGCCTAGTCTTCATGCTTGCGTCTTCGAATGCACTTGTGACTTTGTTTATTGTTGTGTTTTGGCTTCTGTTTCTGATCAACGAATGGTTCGTTGTGAACCCTGTGAGCTGATTTGAATTAGTGAGCCTAAAGGGACACTAAAGAGCACAACGATTTTTCTCATATTAGTAAAGTACTCTTTCAAGATGCCAAAAACACCACGCTTGCTGCGAGAAGACACTTAGTAAGCGAGAAAACACGCAAAAACAAAATGTGGGTGGCGACGCCACATGGAAGTTTCCGCACCATTCGTCATGACGTCACATGTTTTCACGGCGCCTACTAGGGACTACGTAGTTCCCAATCGGTAAATATGAAGTCTGAGGTGGCCATAGACTTAACATACCAAGTTTGGGGTAATTGTGTTGAGCCAATGGCGCCAAAATACGATCAATACACTTTGAAATCTGTGACGTCACGCAGGGAAATTTCGGCGCGAAATTTAAAAATGAAACTTTGAACGATTTTCTCCTCTATTAATAAAGCTATGATGGCGAAATTAACGACATTAGAGTTCTCAGAGCACAATTTATCGATCTAAACCAATTCATTGTTTTTCTTAAATTTAGTGTCCCTTGAAAAGGGTCAAGGTGGCGAGGTAGGAGAGCTGAACTTTTGCAGAATTTCGTGAACTTCGTCTTGCAACAAAGCAGCTTCAGGTCACACGGAGCCACGGGGAACCGAAAGAACGAAGCTTAGGAAAATCCATGAACTACCCATCATTTCCATGTTGGCTGAAGCGCCATGTGTTGCAGCTGCGATAGGCACTACCGCCAAGATTTCCCTCTAATGTTGATTATGAAACTCTATGCTTCTGACTACCGTGTACCTGCGATTTTATTAAGGATATGATATTCAGTGACAAACTAGTTTTACAGCAAAGCTGCTAAGGGGAGTTCACGACGGTTTCCTGCGTTGGTTAGCGTAGTCATTGTGAAATTTCAGTTTTGAAGAAGAAAAACTGCAATCGCAGCCTCCTTCTAAGCAGTTAGGAGCAAACAACATCAGTATCATGAACAAATAGACGGACTCAGACCAGCGGAATCTCCGAAATAAACTTTATTTCACAACGGCACTATAGTGTACACATCATGAAGGAAATATTCTAAGAAGGAGTAGGGTTAGCATAATTCTACATGCCCACTGCAGCACTCTCTACACTTTCTTTCCCCTACTCTTCTACCTTGAAGGTACTGAGCCCTTCAGCAAGGAAGCATACTACAGATCACCTTTCCTTCTATGTACAACCTCTACTTCTATCTCTCTCTCACCTGGCATGGTAAGCGCTCTTTCGCGTCCCACATGCGGGTGCAAGCGCCAATAGGTCATACACAAGTCTAAATTCACAGTTTGCGCAAACCAGAGAACGAGGGAGACAGTTGCAGCAACAAAAGTGCAGAGTGTGCGATATCGGTGCATCGACAAGGAGTCCGTCACCTTCTCCAACAGAAACCATCGCTTCCGAGTCCATAATTAATGTGGTGGCGGAAATAACGTTTAATTCGAAGTTAACGTGCATTAGTTTCCACCATTTAGTCCCTCCTATTCGTCTTCTTCACGAAATAGTGTGGGGCAGCCTCCGAAAACACGCAGAGCTGGAGAGCTCTGGGTAATTTGGACCACACCGTCTCAGGGTTATCTAAACGCCGTTACACAGGCATTTTAGCCATCAACTCCGCCGAAATGCGGTCCACGTGGCCGGTCATCATGTCCGCTACCTTGTGTTGAGCATCCAAACGACATCGCCGCGGACTGAGAGTGAGCCTAAACTCGACTTTGTCTTGTGCCGACTGTAGATACCGGCGCCGAGACAAGTCGATGATCATCTTCCTGCCTCGCCAACTGGACGGGCTTGCGCTGCTGGAGGAGAAGCTGACCGGAGACCTGTTACTGCGCTACGTGGACGAACTGAAGGAAGAGCGCGAAGTGGCCATCAGCTTGCCACGCTTCTGTGCTAAACAGGTATACAGTACATGCAGGTCGCTGCTTTCTGTTCTTTCGTATATAACCGCTCTGTATACTTTAGTATATAACTGCCGGCAAATTAAAGGACGCACCTTTAGTTCGCCCATTGGCGCTTGCATCATCGCAGTGCTAAATATTCAGACGCCTCTTCACAAAGCGCACATGCTGGAGAACAAGTACTGAAGAAACCACCGTCAGTTCGATGCTATAATCTTATATCTAAAGTCATCACAACTTTCACCCGACAAACGAAGTATTGACATCAAAAGTATATGGGGGTCTTCATGCGCGTAGCCTGTAAGCATCCAGTCTGGCTACAACAAATTATATTAGCTTGAAGTTTTGGCAAAACTGAAAGTAGGTCGGCCACCATGTTGCAGGTCGTCAATATGAAGGAGACCCTCTCCTCCATGGGCATCAAAGACGTCTTCACGGGCTTCGCGGACCTTTCGAGAATCGTGGGCACCAATGGATACCACATCTCGCAGGTACGGAAGCGTAAGAAAGAACTCACAAGTTCGCTCAAAATATGTATCAGACGTTTTGTAGTACGCCGTAACGCAGTCTTATAGGCATTTACAGCTTCCGCCCTGCTACTGGATAAAGCAGACTGAGGTAACGCGCGGCTTTTCACTATGCTGGCTGAGCCTATGACGGCTTAGATGACCATCAGCGTATACACTTTATAAGCACCTGAGCACACCTTACAGTAATGACCAAAAGGCATAACGACGAAGCCGTGGGCGCGACAGTGGTGAAATTCTGGCGACGATGATGCCGGCATGATGGAGGCGCCATGAAAGCGACAATGTCGCCGACGACACCGTGACGACGACGACGACTATGATGAAGGCAGGACGGCTGTGTCACTGCCTCAATGACGACAACACGAGGGGTATAACACCTAGGTCGGACCAATGGCGACGACAGCAGGATGACAATGACAATAAGGTGACGGTGCACATGTTGCGGATACGGAATGGTAACAAATATAGTACTGAGAACAAATACGCTGGTTGTGTCTATAAAATATATACGACACTCGCAACGGGCATCCTGAAAACTTGTATAGGGTATTAACAGATTACCACGGCAAATCTACAATGTCTCCTAGTCGCCATATTGGAGAAGCAGCACAGTGATAAACTGCATTCGTAACGTCATGTATTCGTCATTCCTAGCTTTCTCGGTCATGCACCAAATCGCTATAACCGCATATTGATACGTACATGATGCTATAATACGGATCGCTGTCGGCGCAAGGTATATCTGCGCGCGAATAGAAGGCGGAACCAACAAAAGCGTGTGCAGTTCCGCTGCACCCTCATTAGAACATCACGCAATGAGAGGCAGGCGCCGCGGCATATGCCCATAACCCTTTCTACCACCTACTGAAATTTATCACTTTGAGGACGCAAGTACTATAGAGGGCACAGACACTTGTGTCTCGCTTCTTTCCAACTGTCGCTCTCTGCGCGTACCCGGAGCATTAACTCTGGGCCGTCCGGCAGGCCGAACCGCCAAGACTGAAGGTCTGGCCGACGCCTTAGGAAAGGGGGCTCAAGTGGGGCTGGTTTCGCAGCCCCCCGCCTCCGATAACCCCAGCGAGAACTTACAATAAAGTTTCGATCGTCTCTCTTTCTCTATTATCTGGGCGATGGAATTTCCAGTATTTGAACTATGAACTACGTTGCCCCAACCGGACCAAGTATAAAACGTTCTAAATGCTTACTTTTGCAGGCGATGCAATGCGCCGTGGTATGCGTCAAGGAGAAGGGGCAGAAGCTGATGAAGCCAGAAGGGGGAAGCGAAGAGCTGACCCAGTTTGCCGTAGACCGCCCTTTCATGTTCTGTGTGGTCGGCAGGAATCCGGACGTCATCTTACTCATGGGCTCCGTGAGAGAGATACAGCTGCCCTATATATGACGTGTCTAGTGATCGAAGTTGAAAAACTAGATCAAGTTTCACAAGTGAACCAGTGTGTTTTGAGTGTTGCAATAAATCCAACGAACATACTTGGCGAAGCCTACTTTCTGCTATTCAAGCACTCATTCGTGAGTGATTGACCCCCGAACAAATCGACGTGCAGCGGAACCGGATTTGTTTCTGACCCCCTGCACCAGCTAAAGCTTGTTAAAAATTTAATTTCTAGCACAATGCTTGAAACGTGAAGAAAGGACAGAGAAAAGAGGCAGAGCCTGCTAAAGCTAGCCACGGATTAGCACATGTGGTTGGCTTGTGTATCGGCCTGTTTCGCTGCCTCCGGCGCGTTCGATGTGTCCATAGTTGCTATGGAGAACACTTCTGCAGAAAAGTGTTCACTGTAAGCAAATCTCCGAACGACACATATTTTACTACTCCAACGCATTGTTTCATTTCAAAGCTCCCTTAAAATAGCCTATTCATTCACACACCAAAACGTACACATTGCACTATACACCATGCTTTGAGGTTGACTACAAAGCGATTAAACTTCGTCGTTTCATGTGTTTGCATGCATTTGCAAGAGTTCAATCAATCAATCAAAATCTTTTATTTTCACCATTTCATACATAAGGTGAAAAAGGGAGAACTGGAGAAAAAGCCGAAAGTTATTCGGCTTGACAAAGCTCCGGTCCCCCAGGCAGACAGTGCTGATGTTGGTTTCGCTGTAACAGGCTGACAGTGAACAGGCAGACTGATCAGGTTGTGACTGATCAGGTATTTCCTGGCAGCATTTCAATTTATTGTGTAATGTTAAGGTACGCCCACGTGCATTTTAAGCTCCATGATATAGTCAGGTCGAATGGGTACAGGCTATCGCCGAACACACTTTGGAATTTACAAAGTGTCCTTCAATTTGTAATCCAGTGAGACGAAACCGTTCCGGGGTAGTGGTATACAGCTTCGCTGTAAAAAGGTTGACTAGTTAGGGTACACTACATGTACTCTACCATGGGAGAGCAGTGAGCCGTCCCGAAAATAACGATGTGGGTATTCACAAATAAGCGATCCGAATAGACAAGCTTGGGCGCTGTCTATCGCTATTGCAGCCACCTCTGAAACGACATACCAACATCGGTTACCATAAAAATTACACGTCATCTGCCCCTACGGGCAGCCATGGTGGGATGCGAAAGCATCGCGGGGGGTGCGCATCGAGTTTCCGTTTCTCTTATGTGACTTATGAGACGGGGGTTGTCGAGGCGTTTGAATTACCGCTTGCCGACGCTGTCGTTTACGTTCGGCTTCCCGAGCCTTCCTCTGCTCCGCGGCGGTGGCGCTGCCGTTGCAACTAGCACCGACGTTGACGTTGTTCATGGCTTTTCGCACACCGTTGCACAGAAAGACAATGACGGAAGCACAGCGAACGCGCGTTTTCGCAGCTTCGAGATTCGCTTTCCGGCGTTGCCGTTTACGTTCAGCTTCGTGAGCGTCCATAGCTTCGTTGCGAAGGAGAGTGCAATGCTTGCTGGCGTTGCCGTTCACGTTCAGCTTCACGAGCGTCCATAGCGCCGTTGCGAAGGAGAGTGCAACGGGAGCGAGACGCGCGCCGCATTATATACGAGCGCACAGCTGTGGCGGAGAGAGAGAAACGGAGAGGAGAAGCAAAGCGGAGGCAGCGCTCACGCGAGGAGAGGGGTGGGAGTTGGCGCATGCGCAGTATGGGCGCGAACGCCGCAGAATGGACACTGCCCCGAGCATAAGGTGCTTTCGCACCTAAAAAACCTCCATGATTGCTCAGACTCTGCTTGCTGATCTTATCGTATTTACGCGAATGTAACGCGAGTCTTTTTTAATTTATTTTTGTTATCTAAAGTCGACCCTCGCGTTACAGTCGAATACCAAAATTCTATTTATTCTTCCTGGATGCAGTGCAAAGTCACCCCTCGCGTTACAATCGTGGTCGCGCTAGTCGAATAAATACGCTATTTGCATACCTGATCGCAATTGCAGCCAACCTCAAGTTAAAGTTTGAAGAACAATATTCTCTAGCATTCGTTTCTATCTTTTATGTAACCATCTGTTGGGCCCCACACGCTTTACTGAAAAAAGTTCAATACCTATACTCCGTTTCATACATGAGGTGCAACGCTGTGGAAGCTAGCGAGACTTCTTGCAGTAGATGCGTTGGCACCATAGAGATAGTTGGATAATTTTAACGTCCGTAGTGTGACTTTTTTTGTAATTTTTAGACTGTGTAATAAATGAAGATGATTTGTGCCTAAGAAAGAAACAAACCAGGTTATTTATACGGTTGTCAATAGGTTGTCCTCGATCGCTTAGCGTTTCTTAGATTTCGTATCGTGGCCTCCACGATTAGTTTCGGCAACGCGCAGCCGGAGCCAAACGCAGAGGCCACGTTTACGACGATGAAATACAAGCGCGAGGCACGCGGACTTACGCATTTTGTTGACCGAAATTATTGCATAACTTCCACAGCGTCGCACCCGACGCATGAAACACAGTATATATGAAACCTAAAACCATTGCACGACGAAGAAGTTTGGAGGGAGAATGCCACAGTTCTGCGATTAGCGGCGTTTACATACATATATTAGTGTACAGAAGATTGTAGGAAGTATAAGGGTTATCTGTGGAACACCTTTCGGTCGAGATCCAAAAAACCATTTCCCGAGATATGAAAGCATGCGTTCGCCTCTTAAAACTTGACTCCAAATTGCCATAGCCACCTCCTTGCTGACCGCCTCGCATAGCATGAAGTCCCCAGAGCCGTATATTCCTTCAAAGGAACATACGGCTCTGGATGTCCCATAGTGCATGTGATCTGCCGGATTTTTTTTATTGCGATAACAATTATATCGACGCTCGCGGCGGGTTTTTGCTGTCTCCGCCATTTTCTGTTTCAAGTACAAATCTATAACATCGCCCCGTGCATCGTATGTTCCACGCGTGGGTAAGCGCGCTCTTAGGAAGAACGTGGTTGAAGTATAGAGATGAAACGCGATAACATCGGCCCACGTGCAAGGCCCGCAGTCAATAGCTCCCAAAGCCGATAGGAAACGCCTCGCCTGTCTTTAGTATGGCAAAGGAGCGTGAAGGGCCCCCAGGGGAGGGGGGGGGGGCTGCGTCGCTCGAGCAGCAACAGCGAACTTTACTCATAAGATCGCGGTCGCGAGCGCCGGAGCGCACGCTATCTCGACAGACATCAGGAGACGGCCCGTCAATTTCGCTGTACTATCAATGCTTACTTCGCGTTTAGAGGGCTGACAGCACGAAAACCGCTTCGGACCCTGAAGCGGCCGTATTTTGTTCAGTTAGACCAGATCGGATCCAATATATTTAGCTGCTAGCCTGACTTCGTACAACATTCCAATTTGTTGCTAGGCAGTCATTGCTTCGCCCTTGCGAGGAAACCTTTCTTTTTTTTTTTTTTTGCAGCGAAGATGTTTACCTTTAGCCCATGCGTTCTCAGGGCGAAGGAGGGCGTGTTCTGAGCGGCTTGCGTCCGTATCTATAGGCACCATCTGTAGACAAAAAATTTGGACGACGCAGCTGGCGTAACGCGCTTACGCGGCGCCGCTTGCCTGACGGCGCGTCCACAACGGAGCAAAATTCTAACAAAGCGGAGAGGCGTCGACTGTAGTACGCGAATACAGACAGCGAAGGCGGGACCGTGTAAAAATTGAAGAGTGAGTCGAAATACCAGAAGTCCGATGAAGAACGTCACCGTCGGCAGTCGCTCACGCCGGAGAAACGAGCGGACAGGCGTCTACAGCAGAAACGCGCATCGCTGGTATAATCCGTCCTCATATGAATGTCGCGGCCCCACGACACGTTTTTGCGTAAACACATATGCGTGTATGTTTTTCTATGAGTGATCCGCAACATGCGACGCTCATTGAATGCGGGAGAACAGACAACTGCGTCTATCTCTCTCTACTTGTAGATTGCCCGATGGGTATTTTTCTATTTTTGACCGCTTCATTTGACGTGTCCTGAGTCGTCGTTACCAGTGCCCAATAAACATCACTGTATAGATACAGTGATGAGAAAAGCTGAGGCCAAGTGATGAGAAAGGCTGAGGTAAAGCTTGCCCTTCGCCCCCTACTGGAGAACCCCGCGCATGCCTATCATGGCCACGGTAAGGATTCGAACCTCTGCCTCACAACCACTGCTACCGATCCGTAGCCAAGCGTTCTAACTCCCGCGCAGCTGTAACAAGCATCAGTGATAAATGTCTTCGACGCTGTGCACATGGTCAGGCTCTGCATGGCGGGCGATGATTCACAGGATGACGCATGATGGAGTGCCCGGATAGTTTCATTTTTGGCACTCCCCGGCGCACGTTTATGCAAGCGCTAACAGTGGCACGCATACATTCGCATGACGCCTTCTAGTTCCAAAGGCGGCGCCAGGATTTTTGCACATGGAGTTGGGGGTAGCACCCACGACAAGCGAGTCCCTTCGGGGTTGGGTAGCGCCTGCACCCCCCCCCCCCGTACTTTTGTGCCCCCCGCTGACGCCGCCCCTGTGTTGTTCCCAACTTCCCATAATGGGCTCCGAAAGCTAGTGTTCTGAAAACAGCGTGGCGAACGGGCCGCCCTCTCTCTTCTGAAGCGCGTCGAGTGAAGGGAGACGTCACCGCAGAGGGACCAGGTCAGCTCGACGATTACGACGCGAATGAAGAGACTCCCCTAACTGCTCGTTTTTACAGATAAGTTTTAATGTTCCAACGGAATCACAGAGCTCATCGAGCTCATCGAGCTCCCCGAGGTGCACTGATAATACTGGGTAGACAGGTGAATCCCGTAAGGTCCGATGTACATCGCCACAGTGCATGTCACATTCTGAAAGTAAGAAAAAAGAAGGGTTCAACAGCGATTGGGATGCCGTTGAATGAAGGCAGTACATTTGCCGCGTATGTATGTATGTATGTATGTATGTATGTATGTATGTATGTATGTATGTATGTATGTATGTATGTATGTATGTATGTATGTATGTGTGTGTATGTATGTATGTATGTATGTGTGTGTGTGCGTGCGTGCGTGCGTGCGTGCGTGTGTGTGTGTGTGCGTGCGTGCGTGCGTGCGTGCGTGCGTGCGTGCGTGCGTGCGTGCGTACATGCGTGCATGCATGGATGGATGGATGTGTATGCGCCCGAAGATAGAAGACATGCATACGTGCATCATGGTTGCCAGCTCCACTTATAATCGGATTTGGGCTTCTTTTCTCACTGAGTTGCTTATAGAATTTTCCAGTCGCATGCCGCGTTTCTGAAGCTTATACATGTTTTTCCTGCAAATATAGCTGTTTTAATGCTCGTCACATTCACTGATAGCGCGGTTGTCGATATCTTTGTGTACTTGAGCGTTGAAATCAAACAAACGTTGGGGGATTCAGCAAGTAACGTTATTCACGCATTGCTAAACGTGCACTTAACAGAGTTCCCCATATTTTCTCATGTATTTTAACTACAAAAAATTAAGGTGTTTCTTACCCTTCCATTCGTACTTGAGTTACCTTTTCATTAAAATTAAAAGATATTTCCAAGAATGCAAAAATTGATTAGACCTTCGCATATCTAGAGCTTCGTCGCAAATGTCGCGCTGTCTTTTCGAGGCGACATACACCATCAGCGACAAGCAGGCTTGAGAAATGAGACGTGGAATCGCAAGCATCATGAGGTTTATTATCTTCAGCTTATATATGCCGGGTATTTTTCTTTTTTTTTTAGACAATACAGATTTTTTACAAAAATCCTATGACAGTAAAGCTCTTGCCATTTTCGCACATGAACTCTATGTCGAGGCGGAAAAATATTGCCGCAGTTAAAATGACGATGTTGCCACTAATTAACAGAAACTCCTTAATTAACTTCTTCATTATTGACTTGAAGGCAGGTGTTTATATTAGAAAGTTGTAGTGCGTGCCAGTTTATGGCATACCTATTTTTTTAGAAATCACAAAAGTTGCACGTAGTTCGAGATATCCGTGATCGAATTTCAAGGGCGAAATCGAAACTGGTGGCGCCCGACGCGCGCAAAGTGCGGCGGAACACCGGGACGACGCGTGACAGGGAAGTGACGAAATTCGATTGAAGGCGCGCAGAAGCAGAATATGGCCAGAAAAATCGGCAAGCATTCTGAAATACACTGGTAGACAGCTTAACGTTTGTGTGCGATGAGTGCTGCTTATGTGTTTCTTTCTCAAACTACAGAGAGGCGCGAATAACTGTTTCGCGTGACTGCAAGATGAAGCGCTGAAGTGGCAGCCCCTGAGTTTTATGCTTCCCAGACAAAGAAAAGGTTGAAACCGCGGTTTTCCTGTGCACAGTTCGAAAGACACGGAGAGGGGCGTAGCCAGAAATTTTTTTCGGAAGGGGGGGGGGTCAACCATACTTTATGTATGTTCGCGCGTGCGTTTGTAAGTGTGCGTGTATATGTATACGCTAGCAAAATTGAAAATTTTCGGGGGGGGGGGGGTTGAACCCCCCCTGGCTACGCCCCTGGAAACGGATAAGCACCAAGCACTGCGCGCGAAAATAAGGTGATGCGCAGGCATAAGTGACATGACTTTGCAGCTTTTCACGAAGACATACGGCCGCGGCGCACCTTCATTCTAATTTCGTCGCTCCCTTGTGAAGAGTAGTTCCGGTCTGACGTAGCAGAAAGGTCGCGCTTCGTGCGCGCTTTGCGCGATCAGTTTCGATTTCACCCTTGACATTCGATGAAGAATATCTCGAACTACGTGCAACTTTTGTGATTTGTAAAGAATAGGTATGCCATAAATTGGTACGCACTGCAACGTTGTACTATAAACACCGGCCCTCAAGTCAATAATTAAAAGGTTTATTAACGAGTTTTTGTTAATTAGTGGTAACAGTGTCATTGTAACTGCGGCAAAGTTTTTCCGCCTCGTCATGGAGTGGGTGTGCGAAATCGACAAGAGCCTTACATTAACAGGATTTTGATAAAAAATCTGTATTGTCTAAAAAAACACCCTGTACACGCACACGTACAACCATACACGAACATACTTACATAAAGAATGGTTGAACCCTACCTCCCTCCCCACCCCCACCTCAAGAACACATTGGGACTACGTCACTGTTGTTAAGAGTTATTTTTTGCCTGAAGGAACAACGGAGTTTGGCGGCCTTCCTTGTTGCTATTTATTTTTGTCTTTGTTTCTTCCTCTCTTTCTTTTTTCTCTTTCTCTCTGCTTTTCGTATCTCTTTCTTGTCTCTGTTTCTTCTATTCTTTCTTTCTCGTTGTTTCTTCTTTCTTTAACTTTCTCTCTCTCCCTCTCTCTCTCTATTTCTCACTTCCTCTTTCTTCCTATCTCTTTCTTTCTATTTTTTTTCTCTGTATTTCTTTCTCCTTCTGTCTTGGTCTCTGTTTTTCTATGTCTTTTTAATGTCTGTTTCTTTCTATCTCTTTATCTCACTGTCTATGTCTTCCTTTCTTTTTCCTGTTTCTTCCCTTTATTTCTCTATCTTTCTCGCTTTCTCTTTTTCTCTATATCTTTCTTTTTCTCTCTCTGTACTCGTTTTCTCGCCCATCCGAGTTATCACATCCCACGCCGGAGAAATCGGTGCAGCGGGAGAGCGCGTGTTCGGGGAGCGGAGGAGAAGGTGATGAAGAGAACGAAGAGAGCGCGCGCCGGCCGAGTTATTGCGTTGCACGCGCTAGAAAGCTAGAGGCCGTTCAGGATGATGATAGTTTTCGTTAACGCGAAACGGCAGAACGCCCAGCTTAAACGGCTCCGCGGTTAAAGGGACACTAAAGAGCAAAACGATTTTTCTCGCATTAGTAAAGTAGTCTTCCAGGATACCAAAAACACCGCGCTTGCTGAGAGGAGACGCTTAATAAGCGAGAAAACGCGCAAAAAGAAAATACCGGTGGTGACGCCACCTTGGAATTCCCGCACCATTTGCCGTGACGTCACATATTTTTGACGGCGCCTGCTTGGGCCTACGTAGTTCCTAATCGGTTAAATCGAAGTACATTGTCCTCTGAGGGGGCCAGAGACTTGACATAACGAGTTTGTGGAAATTTCGTCGAGCCAGTGGCGCCAAAATACGTTAAATGCTCTTTGAAACCTTTTACGTCACGAATTATAAAGTTCGGCACGAAATTTAAAAGTGAAACTTTGAACTTGGTTTTCTCCTCTAATAACAAACCTATGGTGGTGAAATAAACTACACAAGAGTTCTCCGAGCACACTTTATCTATCTAAACCAACTCATTGTTTCTCTTTAGTGTCCCTTTAAAGATTTGACCATGGGATCTATTTTGTACGCGTTCTGTAATAGAACGGAACGAAACGTCACGAGAGGACGAAAGGAAGCGGCGAGGGATTGGTCGAGGCTCGTCTGACGGTCAGACAGGGGAAGAGCAACCGGAAACGGCAGTGCTGTCAATTGTCTTGGCAAAGAACGGGCACAGAATGGTCGGTGGTACCGTTTCGCCCGATAGAACGGATACCCATCGGTCTCCATGACGACTTGGATTGGATCGAAACGTAAGCGCTGGGGCCGGAGAATCGAATTAGCCTGCTTTGTATCTGGCTTACTCCAATCCCGCGCCGATAGTTTGCGAAAACCGCAAGCAGCCCCGCACAACCGAACGACTCGTCAAACTGCGACACCACCGACCGTCCACTCAAGACGTTAACGCAAATAAATTGTTAGAGTCATCGCGCGCATCAATTTCAAGCTTTGAAAAGCAATGACTGCCAATATTGATGTTCCGCTATAATAACTGTGTATATCTTCATGCCTTGAAAACATTTCTGATTTCCCTCAGCTCACCTATTGGCTGTTTGTTCACTCTCGTATACTCTCGTGACGTTTCTTTGTACGTCCTGTCACAGAACGCGTACAAAATAGGCCCTCGTATTCTGCGTGCGCTAACAACGAGCCTCCCTTCCAACCAACTGATTTCATTCGTTGCTCGTCAACTTAATTCTTGGCTCACCTCACTCCCGTCCGTATGACATCTCTCCTGTTCAAATGTTGTGAACGTGGGGCAGACGGACTTCGAAGCGGAGACCGCCGCCCACAATACGGTATCGTTGCCCTCCTGGAGAAGGAACGGAAAGAGAAAAAAAAACGCCTTTAACGCGGAAGTATAACAAAATGCACGTAATCATATCGCTGTACAAATCGTATTTCGATGCATTACGAATAGTGCATAGCATATTTCTGTATCTCGGGGCTTTAAAAAAGCACTATGCATGAGTTCCCCGCGGACAAGTAAGGGAGAAAAAGAATTTTACTCGTGCTAGTAAGTTGTCCCTTCACAATACCTTAAGCATCAATTTAGCGCGAGAAGGCACTTGGCAAGCGAGAAAAGGCACAAAAAAATAAAAAAAGAAGATGCTGGTGGCGACACCACCCTGAAATTCCAGCACCAACTCACTGTGGCGTCATAGATTTTTACGGCGTCTAGTAGTGCCTACATATAGCTTTTAATCGGTGAAAATGGTGTATACGTTGTCCTCTGATGGGACCAGGGATTTAACGTACCAAGTTTCAGCTACTTTTGTAAAGGCAATGCTGCCAAAATACGAAAGATTACTTTGAATTCCGTGACGCCACGCCGACATTCATGTGCAGAAATTTAGGCGAGAAATTTCAAGGTGGAACGTTGACCTTCATTTTAGCTCCTATTAACATAGCTACGGTGGCGGAATTAACGATAATAGAGGTATTAAACAATGACTGATCAACTTAAATAGATTCATTGCTTTTCTTTAGGGTCCCTTTTAAGCACAGTAAAGCAGTAAACTAGCACCCCTACACACAGGAAAATGCTCCTTTCGGGGAGTCTTGATTTGTCACGTACATGACTCTCTTTAAAGAGGCACGTTAACTCACTTGTGGGTCACACAACTCTCTGAAGAGAGTATAATGACTCCCAAAGAGAGTTGACGTGCCTCTTTAAAGAGAGTCATACACGTGGCAAGACTCCCCGAAAGGAGTCAAAAGACTTTTTTTAAATGCGAATGCATTTCTTAGTCGGGGCATGTCAGGCGTCTGTCGGTGGCCGCGCGCCGGCAGGTGTTATTTCTCCGCTCTCACTCCCTCTCTCATAGCAACAGCTGCGGGCGCGCGCGCTTATCTTCGCCCATAGCAACCGGAGCAGGTGGTGCGGGCGGAGTAGCGGAGAGTGAGTGGAGAGGAGAAGCGCGCTCTGGCGTGTGAGGGCGCTCGCATCGCGGGAACTCGGCGGAGCTCCTGCGTGTGTGGAGAGAGTGTAGGATAGGGTAGGTGCAGTGCTTCGCCGCTCCTTCTCTCGCCGTTCGCTCTCTCTCCTCCCTGCACCCCACTCTCCCGTCCGCTCGCTCGCAAACACTTGTACACCCTTGCCTACACCGGAGAGGGAGTCTTTGTGGTGACCGTGTACCTCGCGCCCAACCTCGCTCGTGACGCCGTTGCCGCGCAACTGGACGCGGCTATGGAAAGTGTGGGTGTGCGCTCCAAAGTATCTGACCCCGTAGTCTTGGTTGGTGACTTTAACGTGGACGTGAGAAAGAAAAGCGGCGAGTGGTTGGCGGAGTACATGCGGACAAAGTACTCTATGCAGTGTGCCTCCGCCAAGTCCGAGAAGTGTCCGACTACCATTCACGGAAGTTGCATTGATGTCGCCTTTACCCGAAACTGTGACGTGCGCATGCTTCTCAAAGACCCTTTGACTGTACGCTTTAGCGACCACAAGGCTGAGATTATGGCCGTCAGGTACAATGACAACACAAACAGGTGCTGATGAATGTGTAACTAAATGGTTACGGTACAAATCCTCGTCTCGTCATTAATTTACGCCATTAAAATTACTACGCCGTGTACTCTCGGCGCAAGAAATGCATTCGCATTTCCTCACGATTCCCTTCGGGGAGGTGGGGGCATTTTTTTTTAGTATAGTGCACACGATTCAAGACATCTATATCATGGGGGATCATCAATCTTATAACTATACTTATCACTGAAAAATAGTGGGAGAAAAGTTACACCATCTGCCACTAAAGGGAACCATGTGGGGATGCGAAGCAGCGCATGGCTCGACTTAAAGTTCCGTTCATCACGGGCACCTTGCCCGATGTTAACGCGTCCTTGCAAGTGGAGCACACCATGAATTCACTGTAGTTGTTGTTGCTGTTACTCGTCCCGAACTCTTGTTGGAGCACGCCACGCGGGTTCATTGCGCGTCTGCAGAATCTCGTTCCCCGACGCCATCACGTGATTGCGGAGAGAGTGTAAGGGGGAGAGGCCACTCTTACCTAGCCCTTTACACAGGCCCGAACGCGCTAGCGCGTGCAAGCACGTTCTGACTGTGATGTAACGCGTTAGTTCATCGCGCGTCTGCAGAATCTCGTTCCCCGACGCCATCACATGATTGCTGAGAGAGTTTAAGGGGGAGAGGGCACAGCGTCTTACCCAGCCCCTTACACAGGCCCGAACGCGCTAGCGCGTGCCAGCACACATGGTTTTCTCTGCGTTACGCCAAGCTAGGACAGCATACGGCAGCCCGGGCCCCTAAAGTGCTCTGCGCGCATCATCATCAAGGCGGTCGAAGAACAGAGGAAGAAGACCTCCTTGGTGCGAGCGCGCGCACAGATGGCTATGCTAGGTGGTAGAAAGCGGACGGTCGCCAATGGAACTACGGACACAGCTCCGAGCAAAAGCTGCTTCGCATCTAATAAAGGCTTCCAGTCAAGGAACATCTACTTGCGACAGCGTAGAAGGCGCACATGCGCGCCCAACCGTGCACGCAAAGATAGCATAGCAAAACACCAGGTGGACAGAGCGATTGCTCTTCACAACCACGCACCGACCACCTAATATATATAGCCATGGTATCATCGAGCCGCCGTTTAGTGCCGGTGGTTAGATTCCTGTTTTTTATAATTAAACGCTAAACATTTACATTTAAATTTAGGCGTATTCTAAAATTCCCTATTAAGACAAAAGCCTTATATGCCCCATCAAACGCGAAAATTAACCGTCGGTGGCGTCGGCGTCCCGCGGTGTCGGCGTCAGCATGAGCGATGCAAAAAAACATCACGTGTGACGTCGCCATGTGACGTCATTGCGGCGTCACAGGTCACCAAAATTTGACATCATGGCGTCATCATGACGTCACATGATGACGTCATCATCAACTGCCATCGTCACTTGATCAAAGGTGGGCCGATCACAGAGGCAGTGCAAAACCACGTTAGGTGCAGAAAGCTTTGGAATGGGAGGGGGGGGGGGTGGATCAACACATTGTCTGAGAAGAAAAAGATGGATTTCGCTTTCGAGTCATCTTAGGCGAATGCATAATGAACCCTGCGACTTCTTTATTATTATTATTATTATTATTAGTAGTAGTAGTAGTAGTAGTAGTAGTAGTAGTAGTAGTAGTAGTAGTAGTAGTAGTAGTAGTAGTAGTAGTAGTAGTAGTAGTATGATAAATTGTACGTACGTAAATCTTGAGTGTCCATATCGCTTGGAGTATGTAGAAGAAGTCGCCCTGAGAAGAGCCACGGACAATACCGAGGTTCACCAAATCCGCGTACTTTTGCAACGCCTTGCCCATCACGACAGTCAGGGTCCGCGATGCGTCGACCCTTCCGCAGTGCTGCCACCACAGGCAAGTCGCTAAGGTCAGTAAGACGCTGAAGGCACTTCGCACGACGCCCATTACAGTACTATATACAGGATGTTTCAGCTAACTTGAGTCAAGTATATTTTATTAATTTGGGGCACTCTAAAGAAAAGGTGAACAAAAGAATGAACGGTGCAGTTATTTCAGCGTATACTAAATATTCCAACGCTGCTAAACAAGCGTTACAACCTTTCTACTGGAGATCTTTCGCAAGAGTTACTATTTTAAAGGTTAATTAAGCAATCTTTGTTAATTACCCAGCTTGGCGATTGGCAGTTATCCCAGCACGAATGAGATATTCCAACGTTTCAGAATAAGTGCTACAACTTTTGCATAGAAGATTTTTCGCTAGAGTTACTAATTACAAAGTTAATTAAGCAATCGTTGTTAATTGCCCAGCTCAGCGGATTAGCGAAAATTTTCTGACGTGCTGCATACGGCTCAGAAGAATACTGGGCCAATTCGACACGCGTTGCGCACGTGTTTGTTTTTGCAATACTTGGCTCAAGTTAGTTGAAACACTCTGTGCACTCCGTGGCCTCCATGACGAGCTCGCAGCTTCTAAAACACGAAAACTCGGCTCCGCAGGCGCGCAAGTGTACGAGAATAAGTATTTTTAGCAATTAACTTGCCATACAAAAAGCGTGCCCTGTCTGTGTGCGATTGTTCAGGATTGTATTCTATGCGCTGAGAAACACCCCCCCCCCCCCCCCCCATATGCGCGAAAACTTTCAGCAAGCCGCACGTCTCTGATTAGCAGACTTGGCAGCTAGAAACTTAAAGCAATGAGGTTGCAGCAATTAAATTACATTTTGCTGTAACGAAAGTGGGTGGATTGATCGAGGGCTCGCTCGACAATGAAGCAAGGAACGTGTAGGGGACATTATTTGCATGTTTTAACTGTATGCATAGTAATTATGACATAAATGGAAAGGAATTATTGCGGATAAAAAATCAACTTGCCGCAGGTAGGGAGCGAACCCACTACCTTCGGATAACGCGTCCGATGCTCTACCGATTGAGGTACAGCGGCGGTCGCTTTCCCATCCACATTATTGGGTATTTTAATGTTTCTGAATTCCTGGGAGTGTTAGCCAGTGCCGCTCGCAGCCATGACGTGGAACACTTCTCTCGTTGCCAGCTGGCGTCACGTAGTGCGTGATCTTTTTACGAGCTTATCACGTGATCTGACTGAGATCTTAAAACGTGTTACGTAATGAACTACATATGTGGGCTGGTAATTTAGCAATGTTATCAATTACTTCAAGCAAGTAATTTCAAGAAAATTACTCAACACTTTCCCAGTAACTTTTGACAAAAATGTAGCATATCCGTTTACCTTATGACATAATAAAATGACCAAGACAGCAAAAAAATAACAAAAACAATTGGTTAATCTGAGATATCAAATGCCAAGCGCGGGATCGAGGCAGCCCCATAGAAAAGCCGCGTGGCATCCGAACTCGAAGCCTTAAATAACGTTGCAGGAAGGTCACGGTTCTCGAAAATCCACGGTGTAAATAAAGTGTACATGAGTTAATAATAATAATTACAGGGGTTTTACTTAAGAGAGCAAATCTTTGGGCAAGTTGGTGACCCATTATGTGACATTATGGGTTTTACGTCCCAAAACTGCGATATGATTATGAGAGACGCCGTAGAGGAGGCCTCCGGCAAATTTGACCATCTGGTGTTCACCCAAATTTCACCTAAATTTAGGTGCCCGGTTCACGTGCACCTAAATTTAAGCACATGGTTGTGGCTGTTTGGGCGTGTTGGTATGACATGACAAATATTAGGGATCCTAATGTTTTGTATGCCGACCGAAAAGCGTTCCAAAGACGTCCCGGTATACGTCTTAAAATCTCCTCCACATTAATATATGTATTTTAATAATATGATGTAAAAGCTGCTAATTGCAGAACTCAGGCAATCTCTCCCTAAAGTTCAGCGTCACACAGCACTTGTAGCTTTCGTAGGTATTGGTCTCGCTTCATTCGGTGAAGTGTGTGGTGCCCAACAGCTGCATGATTAAAAGAAAGAATATCAAACTACAAATCTTACTTTGAGGGTGCCCATACTGCCGATCAGGTATCCAGATAAGATCAGTTAAGTTTGCGTATGTTGGCATGTCGTTTTTAAGACGGCTCCAATGGTGACACGTGCAGCTGCTTTCACTGTCTCGGAAAAAAAATATGGCTCCAATCCACGTTGTGGAGGTGGTTGGAATGCGATGAGGGGGAGGGGGGTATTGTTTTATTGTTATATTAGAGTAATGGTAGTGATAATCGCTTTATGGTCGCTGTGGTAGACCGCGATTGGTTCCGCGACCACCATTTTCTGCAAGCGAAAGGCTATTGAAGAAAATAAACTTTGAGGACAAAGGGGTGCAAAGAAGCCGAGACGCTAAAAAAAATCTCGGTAATCCCCTACATGAATGGATTTTCACATAAACTTAAGGTGGCCGCTAAGTATGGTGTGAGGTCCTCGGCAAGAAACAAAGTAGGGGGTATTCGCCCTGCTGTAAATAATCTGTTCGGAGACAAGCCTAATAGTGTCACTAAGAAGTGCTTGAAGCGTCCTGATCATCAGTTTGTGGATTGCTAAAGAAACGTAGTTTACCAGATGCCGTTCAAATGTGGCCAGTGCTACGTAGGTCAGACCGGTCGATGTTTAAATGTACGATTAAAAGAACATTTGGCCAACCTGAAGGGAAGACCTGACACGCATTTAGCATTACATTGTGCGCGTTGTTCATTGAAGTCGTGTAGTCAGTTGTGTAATCAAACTGCTGTTGTGTTTGTTCACCCTAATCAGACAACAAGAGAGATTGTAGAAGCTTGGCATATCTCCAGACTTCAAGGCGCATGTGCTAGTCATCCGTCCATCGCATTGAATGAAGAAGAAATTAACTTGCTAAACAAGATGTGATAGTGTATCGGCTCTGTTAATGGTTTTATCGTTTTTATGTGAAGGAAAATACGGTGCCGTGTTGCTCATGCGCAGAGATTATGAGGAGCTCATCGGGAATGTATATATGTGCTTTCTTATGGAATAAAGGTCAGTTGTTAGTCTGTGCTGGTCCTTGTGAACTTTTTTCGTTGTGTCCTCGTGTGGTTTGTGCAAATTTTCCACAATGCATCACCCGTTAGTTGTGCATAAGTCCATCAGCTGACACTTTGCCAATCGAGGAGCGTCTACTGCCATTCACGTGCAGGAAGATCAGCCACAGGCGCCAGCGTCACTGGAAAGGCTTTCTGAAAAGCTACATAGAAGGAATTAAACCGAGGCCACTAGTGCTTGTGCAATGTATAGAAATAGCAGGAAGAAGCAGGCAAATTTCATCGTACAAAGAGCAGCGGACGTTGGTCTCAAATTAGCAAAAAAATGGCACTGTCTGAATAAAACGACTGTTTTTATGACCTTCACAGCTGTTGAAACTTGGAAAAAGTGAGGTCGGTTTTTTGCGTATGGACGTTGACGCCAGGCCGCAAATAGTTCCGCAGTTGGGAACGCCGACTTCTTTACCAACGAAATTAATTGTTATGAAGATATTAATTCCGACTGTGAAGGCTCCTGAAAGTTCCTTGGAAATATCACACAGATTTTGGAGTGTGGAGCAGCTGAAAACTTTCATTTGAAAATGTCAACGATTTCAAGACATGACTTTTTTTGAGTGCCCGAAGTGCACGCGCTTACGTATCCTTCCTGAGAAAAAACACTGCTATGTTCTTCTGACAAGCCCATAGGACGTCCAGGACGGTCAGAATTATTACGGATCCACACAATATTTGACAAACCTAGTGCGCCTACGGACTGTTCCCAGGGACGTAGCCAGTTTTTTCCGAGGGGGGGGGGGGGGTAACCACTCTTTATGTATCTTCGTGCGTGTATTTGTATGCTTGCGTGCACACATATACACATGCAAAATTGGAAAATTTAGGGGGTGGGATCCCCCTACCACCTACGTCAGTGAGTGGTTCACTCAGAGAACTTCCAAAAAACAAGCTCCCATTCCTGAATTTCCAACGTGAATTAAATGCCGAGGTTATGTACACGCGTCGTGAACTGTATTCATTATTTTGGTACTTCGTGTTACTTCATACAAACACGTGAATGGTAGATTTGCAGTCATAGGAAGTGGAGGGTACGTGCGTCGATGGACTCGAGTGTCAGGTGATTTAGTCTATGCCACTGCTAATAAGGTTTACGCGAAAATATGGTGCTGTAATACACCATACAATTTGGGAAATAGCGGAAATAGCACAGTGTTTGCGGTACTTAAAGTTCAGGGTATATCACGATGCACACGCAGGTACGGGATTCACATGTGTTATGTAAAAGTGCGCTACGTGAACTACACAAAAAAAGAAGAAGAAAGAAAGAAAGAAGAAAAAGAAAATAAAGGCAAAGAAAAAGAAAGCCCTTGTAGCGAAATTTCCGAGTGTGCTTATAAATTCATACATAAGAAAACTACAGATATACTTTTCAAGAGAATAAGATAACGAAAAAGTTAGTGACATGCCCAAGGCTGCTGCTCCGCATCGAAACGACAACGAAACCTTATCGGAACTGTTTGCACGTCTCTTGCAGTAAGTGTATGGTATGAAAACAGTACCTTGGACTTTCGGGCGGTCTCCTGGCTGATAGTGGTTACCCTGACTACCTTTATTTTAGCCATAGTGGTTCTACACATTCTAAAACTGCCTGTAATGCAAGACCATGTGTAAAACCAACGCCTCCTCTAAAACCGAAACAAAAATATACCGTGACGTAGAAGCTCCGTAATCCAAGACGAACCAATCCGTAGTCAGCCGACGCAAGATGGCCGCCGCCATGCGATGCGTCCTCGTGAGTTTTCGGCTGGTTAAAGTAAGTTACTTTCGTCTCACTTGCTTTATACTCTCACTTGGTAGCATGTCTGATCTTTTAGGATGCATGTCCTTGTGTCCAGTTATTCTTTTCTGTCTCTTAGCGTTAAGATCGTCTAGGAACTGCTAAATGAGCGAAGAGTTGGGTTCACACAAACCCTACCTAAGCACGAATAGGCTATTCGTATTTTGCAGGAAGGTAATTTTTACGTTGAATTTCAGAATTCGGGCACTCCAAGTGTCTTGTGCCAGAGGTTATGCAGCCATACTCCAGCCTCCGTGGCCGGCGAAGTGCCGCTTCCAGCAGCTGATGGCACAGGTAAGTTACCGCAGAGGCTTTTAGCTCAGATGAGTGAAGATGCGCGCAACTCGCAGATATTCGTTTGCAAATCGCGCAGTTCATCCCGTCTTTCGTAAATACTTAAGCCACTCTTTGCTAAGCTTTGAAACTCGCATCGAGAGAGCTTTACGTAGCCACGCATCAGATGTGACACGAATGCTGATGCTTTCTTATTCGTTGCATTAAACCCGCTGTTGACCTTGATCGCTCACACGGCTCGCTTTCAACTTCGATTGACTTATTTCCGCAGTTTGCTGCAAATGAGCCAATCTTGACTGAGAAATTCGGTCCAGATCGGTCTAGATCGCGATCGAAAGCGCGCCGCGTGACACGAACATTAAGTCACCGGTTTCGCTTAAGTGTGAACGTTCTTGTGAACATGGCAATAACTTAGAGATCATTACCTATGCACATTTACCGATGATCATTACTGATGCATTACCGACTCAGCGCACTGATGAGAACTTTTCATTAGCAGGAATAACTAGATCGTGATCGTATCTCCTGCGTTCACTATTTTTATTTATTTATTTATTTATTTATTTATTTATTTATTTATTTATTTATTTATTTATGTAAAAATACTGGAGGCCCCATTCAGGCCCAAGCAGGTGTGTGTACTTCATAGAAAATAAGGGCAAATGCACATTTGTAATGCAGAATTATTCGGCAATAATGCAGGTAGAATATATATAGAAGATATGCTTACCGACTCATTTTATTTTGGCACGTTGGCACGAAATGGCACGTTGTTAAAAAAAATGTGATCGAATAACTGGATTTTCATTTTTGCATAGCATGCTTCCTAAAAGACGTAGGCTTAGAAACCGAGCACTGAGGCTTAGACGGTAGCATGTTATTGCAACTGTCGTTGGCAGAAACACGAGGTTTGACTAATGTTATTAGTGCAGGCACGTGAGTAAGCAATTTGTGTAGAATATCTGCACAGGGTCATCAGTGCCACTCAGTGGCTTTCAAATGATGTTCTGTCTGTTTGTCTGTGTTGCCAGTGTCTGCCGTCCCACCGAGGCCACCGCTGCCGCTTGTGATAAAGCGAGAGCTGGCCTACCCTTCCAAGTTCACACCAAACAGGGAAGCATGGGTTGAAAACTTGGACACCGTCGAATCAGAGAAGCTGGGCCTGATTCCACTACACCCAAAAATCTTTGGGGTGTTTCCCAGGTGGGTACTTGTATTGTTGCCCATCTTTGTGGCCCACTTGCCGAGGCATTATGCCAATGCAAGCATTGTTGTGCTTTAGTTTGACTGCTTCGACTATGTCTGAACGAAAGTGAAACGTGCGCACGTACTTAAAAAGAGCATATTCTTGGGCAACGTGGTATTCCATAGCAATAATTCTAGCACACAAAAGTACACGGGGCAGAAAGGAACTACCTACATGACAAAAGCACTAACTTCCAACACTCATTTGGTGTGTTCAAAGCGGCGCAACTATAAATAGAAGAGAGTAACAGCTTGTGCAGGTGCATTTGTACAAATTAATGTTTTGGCGAATCAGCTCTCTGTGGTATCTATCTCACAAGCTGTGGGAAGGATTTTCTTTGTTTTTTTTCCTTTCAAGTTAATAATCTTAATGAGAACTAACAGGCAATCAAGCCAGGGAAAGTACAGGGGATGTTATTTGAGTAATTATGATACAAATGCGAAGGAACTAAGGTGGCCTTTTTTTTTTAAAAAAGACAACTTGCTGCCAGCAGGAACCGAACCTGCTACCTTCGAATAATCCGTCTGATGCTCTACCAACTGAGATACAGCGGAGGTCGTCCTCTTGTCCACTTTATTGGGTATATCTGTGCATTTAAACTGGGGAGTGTTGTAATCAAAGGTGGCAGGTTCGGTCGTTGCTGATGGCAAGTTGTCTTTTTGTCCACATTAACGTCTTCACATTTATATCATAATTACTACAAATAACATCCCCTGTACTTTCTTTGGCTTGATTGCCCGTTAGTTCTCATTGACGTCGTTTCTAACAAAGAAAAATAAGCCCTTACATTCCGCTTCTTAAGTTAAAAAAACTCACAGGGTCACTTATGCACTCACCTGAGACAACTGGAAGGCAAAAGCCATCTTTTTCTTTTCAGTCGATGTAGTGATCCTGCCCCACCACCCTCTGAAAGCTTTCTGCACCTAACTTGGTTTTCCACTGCCTCCAGGATCGGAGGCACCTCATCCGGTTTTGCACTGCCTCCGTGATTGCCTCACCTTTGACCAAGCTACAATGTCATGTAATGACGTCACCATGTGATGTGACATTATGTCACTGTGACATCACAATGACATCATAATGACGTCACAAATTTTGGTGATCTGTGACGCCATATGGTGATGTCATCACGTGATAATTTTTTACACCACTTGTGACACCGACGCAGGATGCCGGTCACGGTCAATTTTTGCATTTGATGAGGCATCTGAGGCATTTGCCTTAATAATTTGAAACACCAATAATGTATGTGTGGTCTGAAAGTTAAGATGGAAATGACAAAATGGAGGCAGTGAAATGCTGGCTGCAAGATTATGAGATCTATTTCTTTTGCCATCATCATGAAGTCACTGTGTGTTTTATGTAAAATGTCAGGTTTCTTTTTTAAAGTTTGATCGATAGTGTAGTAGCACACGTCTCCCAACCTAGTAATATTCACCGCTTCAGTGATTTAATGACTTGTTTGCATCAGACACTTTCCTGTCACTTTGCATTGCACATACCGGCGCTCACGCCCACAGTTCCTGCAGTGGAAGACAAGACGGCCCACGTCTTTAGTCTTTACATTGCTTGCAAGCGCTGTGTCCACAGTGAATTATCAGATACAAGGAATTAAACTTATTTGTGTTGGTGCAAAGCCCACCTTCGGTTCTTTATGTGTGCGCATAAACGTCGTGACCTATTTCAGTGTCCATGCATTTTTGCCATCATTCTAAGTTCACGGAGAGCCAGTGATGCTCACATCTGCTTGTTAGTTTGAAAACATTTGTGTTTGCATGCAGGATTGACACGCTGCACTGGAACATAAACTGGCAGAACAACTACCAGAAAGTGGTACGTGCCTTTTCAGCTGTTTGGCTAAACACTCAATGTTCTTGCTTATTGAGACATTCTGAAGTGGAAAAAAAAAATCACAATTTCACCACAAGGGGGAAGCAGTGAATGCGATAGCAACAAATTGGAATGTTCTACGAAGTCAGGCTAGCGGCTCACCCCTTTAGTATCCTACCTGGCGTAACTCAGCAAAACGCTGGTGTAAGGGAATGTGGCCACCGCAGTGAGTGAAGTGACCTTTGTGTTCTCTATGGCTTCAATGCAAACTTTGCAATGAGAACACAGTGCTTGCGAAGGTATGAGCCGCCTGCTGATCTCTACCAAGTAAAATGCATGCAACCACACCCGCCAGATCAAAGCCACACGAACCCCCTTCTGGCGCCACCCTCATGCTCCTTTCGCACGACAGGTTTCGCATGACGGATTTTCTCTCTGCTTGATCCGTGGTCGTAGGCAGTCCTTATACACTTTCATTTGGACATAGAATATACGATGCTTGGGCGATTTTATCGTTTTGGACTTTATGTATGAAACCTCATGGCGACAGCAATTCATTTCTGTTTTTCAAATAAACGTTGCTAATGTGCACATTTCAGACAGCACAGCCAATATATGCATCATGACTCGCCGGTTATCAACAACGCTGTGAACACGTTGAAGGGCCAGTAAACAACCTCGCAGTACAAAATTTGTGATGGAGAGATAACTGTGCACATGTACAATGCGAACATGCTGCCGCAAGAATTTCGCGAATACGTGCTGTAATCGGGAAGTTACAGGGTGTAGAACAATCCGCCTTGGCTGGTTTTGATTTCTCGCTCAGCCTTCCCAACCTTCTCGGCAGCTAAGAGGGCTAAGCGTAGCCCTTTGTCGTGACCACGCCCCCTTCGGCTACGCAATACAAAATAATACGGCGATCTGGGTGAGTTGGTACGTATGGCATGAGTCGTCCGTTTCTCGTCCTTTGTCTGTGCCGCGCTGCACGTTTACCCGAAAATGCGATACGAAATCGGCGATTGCATCATCGGCACACAGCCAACGACCGAGCAAGGCTTCCTCTATGTGTCACTCGTGTCAGAGCAGCACATTGAGGAAGCATGGTGTGCAGTGTTTGAACACTGGCGAGGTAAATAAATATGCCACGGCGCATGCGCCCTTCCCCTAGCGGTAAAGTCGCAAGATACCTCTTGATCTCGGATGTTTTCGTTCTGGGGATACCGCTTGTTCCGGTAGTTTGAGTCTACCAAAACGGCAGAGGCCAGCACAGGAAAATAAAAATGTGGACTGCGTGGCTAAAATTGCATCACGCAGGACGAAGGCGCCATTTCGTAGAGCAAATGACCAATTGACAAAGTTAGTGCTATGTGATGTTGCCCATGGGCAAGATTACATCACTGTGTTGGCGAAAAGGGCTGGTCAGGCGCAAGAGAGGGGCGTAGGAATTGTTTTTCGAAATGGAGCACAGCTCTGTGTTCAATAAACGTGATCGCCGTGGTCTTCTGCACAAATTAGTGAGCTTGTTCAGGAGGTGTACAAAAGAAATATCAGAGCCCGTTTTCTGGCCCTTTAAGTGCTTGCAATTTTACTCTTAAGCTGTGCTTGTTCAGTGTCATTGTTTGCGCCCCTGCGTTGCAGGACTGGACAACAACAGAGTCACGTGCCGAGCGCAGAGGTGGAGGCCGTAAGCCGTGGCCACAAAAGGGCACAGGCCGAGCACGTCATGGCAGTATCCGGTCACCCATCTGGAAAGGAGGCAAGTGCTGACCACATAGTCCTTTTTTTTTCGAGAACCATAAAAGTCTACTGCTAGTTATGCAGTCTGAGTGCTAGTTGTTAGCGGATGTGAAAGGGTGGTTTTTTTTGCAAGATAGTAGATTTTCCCACAGTAGCAGTTCTTTCAGAGGCCAGTCTAACGTCCCATTGATTCGTAAGAATGGCTGGTTGTGCAACTTAGTTCATTATGGGGTTGTTGAATGACAATAAATGGTTGCCGGTGGCAAGTTATCTTTTCGTCCACTTTACTTTCTTCACATTTATATTCCAATCACTACAGATAACACCCCCTATACTTTCCTTGGCATTATTGTCTGTTAGTTCTCCGTAATATTGTGTCTAACAAAGACAAACGAGCCCTTAAAAGTCAACAAATGGTAGGGAAAGAAGAAAAGCTAGAGGCAGGAAAAAGACAAGATGACAGTGTGCACTGCACTGTCTTTGTTTTTGAAAACGACGTCCCCCAAAGACCACAAACCGGAGCGTGTGCAGCAAAACTGCACATCACCGCAAAGTGTCCACACTTACTCCAAATCATTTTCTGTCAACAAAATGTAGCTTTTTCTTTACCGCGTACACAGAATGGCGTGCTAACTAGTTGTTCACTTGGGAAGCGTGTACAAACGTGAACACTGCGTTTCAAGCAAGTTAAAGTGACACGTGGTGCATGCCTGTATAGTTGATGTGTAAAATTGTACATGCCGCCGCTAAACAGGATATGCTGATGGTGTTCACATTCACTTCCCACTTCAGTTCATGGTGTGCACAGCCTGCTGTGAAGCTTGGTTTCTGGCTCGCAGGTGGCATAGCTCATGGGCCCCGTGGACCGAGGACATACTACTACATGCTGCCCTTCTTCCGGCGTGTTCAAGGTCTCACAACTGCACTGTCTGTCAAGCTTGCACAGGTAGGTTGGCTAAGATTGGCCCATCTAATGCATCCGCCCCCTCACGTTTTGTGGCAGCAATAGTGCTAGACCACATCAAGAACCTAACAGCAGTGAGTGAATTTATTTGCGCAGAAAATAATGCAAGCATGCCTTTCAGGATGCTATTTAAACCCTTCTGACATTGATTAATTCTGTCCTCATAAAAAAATTTTTAAAAATTCAGGAGCCCTTAACCTATTGGAAAAATGGGGGCCAGCGAAGCTTGATGTGTGCGAGCCTGACCTACCGCTTTTCTTTCTTTCTTTCTTTCTTTCTTTCTTTCTTTCTTTCTTTCTTTCTTTCTTTCTTTCTATATATTTCATTCCTTCGTGCTGAGAATTGGACCTTCATCCATGTGCTTAGCAGCACAACACTTCATTTGCTACATGCAACAACATTCATGCATTCATATCCACGCAAAAATGAAATGTGATAACATGACATGACATGTCGCCTTAATAAAAGATCAGATTGCCATATCAGAAACAGCTGACCGCCAACAAGCCCACGATTTAGAGAGCATCAATTATTTGAAAATGGGGCATACAAATACACATGTGACTGACGCACATTCGAGGGCTGCATTTCTTTACGCTTGGTGGTGCCGGGTTTTTTTCTACGCCGCCGCCAAAATCTGTGAGTTATCAAAGCTTCGCTGAAGAAGTCAGTTTCACTCCAAGGGCGAAGCAGTGAATGCGTTCGCAGCTAATTCGAGTGTTATAAGAAGTAAGGCTAGCAGCTGCCTCATTTAGCATCCACCTTGGCATAAGTCGACAAAATGCTGGCATAAGGAAATGTGGCCAGTGCTGTGAATAAAGTGACCTTACTCTTGTCTATCGCTGCATCAACAGCAGTGAGAACAGAGCACACGCAAAGGTATGAGCAGTCTGCTGATCCCTGTCCCGGCTGGTCAAAGTACGCAGCTCTTGCCAAAGTGACAGAGTCAACCTATTGACTAACTTGTTGTTTGGCACTTCTATTCCTAGCCCTCGTTATTTAGTGTCGTGAGCGATGGGTCCCTGACATCCAGTTCTGTTTCTTTCTGTTCAGGATGACCTGAAGATAGTCGACAGCCTGGACCTCCCTACTAATGACTCCAAGGTAAGCCCTGATACATTTATAGGTTTGCCTAGCAATCTCAATAGCCTAATTTCATGTATATTGGAAAAACAGACTGTTGCGAGCATGGCGGCATTGGCAAGGAAATTGCATGTTTCTTTCTCATGTGCTGGTGCAGTGGGTTTACAAAAGTGAAGGGACAACCGAAAGTGTGCCGGATTTTTTGTTTACGATCTGTGAATAGCATCTTCAAATAATCCTACACCAAAGTGAACTTCTATGATGTTTCATTTGGGATGTTCGTCTAATGTCGTGTTGAAATTGCCCCAATAGACAACTCATGTTTCGTACGCTAGCCAATCTCACGTCTTGATGTTGAAGGGAAAGGCACCGATTGTAGAATCTCTCCAGAACCCACTACCATCGTGAGCATGTTCACATTAATCATTACACTGTGTTTCTAGCATCAAAACCTACCCGAGCAAACTGGAAAACATGCTACAAAGCTTGGTAACAGCTGTGCAAAGTAAAACAAAAGAGGCAGATTGATGACTAAAATGAATGGTATACTAGGTAGCTCTTACTTGACAACTGGACCAGGAATATTTCATAATTATCTTTGTTTCTAACCAGCATACTTTAAAGGAACACTAAATTGAAGCAATGAATTAATTTACACAGATAAATTATACTCTGAAAACTTTGTTGTCATGAATTTCACCATCTCAGGTTTATTAATAGATGAGAAAATGAATGTCAAAAGTTTTGCTTTTATATTTCCTGCTGAAACCTCCGATGGTGATGTGTGATTTTCAAAGTGTTTTTTCGTATTTTCGCCACATTCGCTTAACGAAATTTTCTGAAACTTGGTATGTTAAGTCTCTGGTTCCCTCAGAAGACAATTTCCTTCGCTTTCACCTGTTAAAAACTGCATAGGCCCTAGTAGACGCCATCAGGGTCTGTGACGTCACAGCGACTGGTATGGGAAATTCAAGGTGGCATCGCCATCCGCGTTTTTTTTTTTTTGTGCGTTTTCTCGCTTACCAAACATTTTCTCGTGGCAAGAGTGGTGATTTTGGTATCGTGAAAGAGTAATATACTAATACCTAAGAGAACAATTTTTTTTTTTTTTTCAATTTAGTGTTACGTTATACAAAAAAGCAAAAAAGGCATTTTTTTTTCTTCCAATGCATATTAACAGCAGAAGCCCCATGCACTACGTTTTCCTCTGTTACAGTACCTGCTGAAGCTTGTGGATGAAAGGTTCTGGGGGCCTTCGGTGCTGTTTGTGGACAAGTAAGTTGCTATGGTGCAGAGACTTCAGCTTTGAGGCTTCAGCTTTTCCGGATGCATTCATTAATGTTTGCAGAGGCTTGTGTCCTCCTATTCTAACTCTTTCTACATTAATATTAATTTTTGCAAATTGACCAGATCTCAAAGGAAGAAAATTGTCTACCAATGTAACCTGACACATTATCAAAGGCGGAAGCTGCCATTTATGTATCAGTTTTATATGTCCAGAACTTTTTAGAATGTCAAGGAAAACTTGATTTTCAGAGTTTCTGTAAGCATCTGTATGCTGTTGTGTTAAAAGCCTCGAAGCATCTTGCATCCTAGTGATTTGTGGCCCTTATTACGCATAGTGCTACTTAAGTTATGGTACAAAAGATGTCATCTCATGTCTGCAGTTAGAATAATCACTTTTTGTGTAATTTTTGCCTGTTAGAAGCAAGCTTTGGTGGCCAGTCGGTGTTTCCAGCAGGTGTTCACCTGAGATCACTGTAGCAATACATAAGCAAAAGTGCCCAGAAAAGTCTCAACATAGTAGAGAACAGCGCAATACAACAAAGACAAGAAAGAACCGGCAGTGCTAGTCCCGTTTGGTCTTTCTTGTTTTCGTTGTATCACGCTGTTTTCTGCTATGAACATGTACCGAAAACCTCAAGTTCGCCCACTTTTAAAGTTTCAACATATATCCCATCTTGTGGCATAATGTTTATTGTTTATTTTATTGCTACTGACATGGTTTTACTTGCAACATTGCTTACTTCCCCTTACATAACTAAAAACTCCAGATCTTCGTAAGACTTCAGTTAGCAACTTAACTCATAAAAACATACAATGTAACATAACAAAATTTGTTGCTAGGCTAGTTGGTGCATCATACTTATAAATACTGGATAGCACAGGTTTAACGGAGGACACAGGAAGGTGACACGCTTGTCCTCTGTGTCAGTGTTATTCTGCATTAAATCTGCACTATACAGTATTTATAAACACACAGTGTTATCCAGAAGCTTTGAGCTTTGTTGCTATGTTATCTGTATATACTATAACAGTCTTTTTTTTCCAGCACGGATTATGTTTCTGAAAACATAGCCCTGATCTGTGATGAAGTAAAGCACTTCAACATAATGCCCGTTTATGGTGAGCACCCATCTTTTTATTCCGTATTTGCATGGCATAAGATGTCCACCAAGAAACTCGTGCTTCGCGAGTCGGTGCAAGCAAGTAATGGCTTGCACTTGGAACTGTACTTTGGTTTGCACTAGTTGGTTCATTGTCGGACTTGTTGGGAAGTGGCAGCGCCAACAGACAAGGACAAAGAAACGTAGTAGACGCCATAAGCGCCCATGGCGTCCACCGTGTTTCTTCGTCCTTGTCTCTTTCCGCTGCCACTTCCATACAAGTCTGACTGCACTTGGAAGAAACGATTTTGTTAAGTGCAGCTATAGCTCACAGCTTAGTGAAAATCTTGACACAATATCTTAAAGGGACACTAAAGGCAAATAACAATTTATGTCAGAGTGAAAGCTCAATGTATGACGTCTAAAATGGCAATATTATCAACAGCAGTGCCCTACTTACCGAGAAATTAAGCTAAATGTATCACACGACGTGCGCCACGAGCGGGACATTTTGTGAATGATCCCGATGACGTGAGAGAGTCCGACTACAATTAATCACTCTTAATCAAACTAGCTGCAATAAAAAAAGAACCTTCCGTGCATCAAGAGACGTAATAAAAAGCTGCTTGTTCATTTCTGTTCTATTCATGGAAAAAAGAACCTCTTTGGCGTTGCCATGGGGAACGGCGCGTGTGGTTCGAAGGTTCCGTTTTCGCCGAACTGCGCTTCGCCCGGCGCCCTGCTTCGCTCACGCGGTCGCGTCTCAGTGGTAGTTTCGGTATCATTTACTGCCGCGTGTGCTTCGCGCGCTCGTGAAAGTTGCTCTGACAGAAAGTTCGACAAAATGCCAGATGCCTGAATGGTGCACATCACCAGTGCACGGCGCCGCGCAGTACAGGCGGGCAATGTTGGGCACAGCAACAGTGACGTGAGAAAGACCACTTTCAGGCAGGTGATTTGAAGTGCACTAACGCGATGCGAACCACTAAAACGTGATTTTATTTCAAAATAAGCACTTCCTTGGGACGAAAGTAGCACTACAAGGTTTCTGGACCGCTATTTCAACAATCAACGTCGACTTAATATTTGCCTTTAGTGTCCCTTTAATACACTACTATCAAGAAAAATTCCACTTCATTTGACATGAATCAAGTGTTTAAATGAAGCAGTTCGGCTGCAGTGTTTCACTAATGTTGATTTTTACTAAGTGGACTCTGTACATAGTGTCAAACTCAGCAGGGGGAATGACATTTTGATCAAGTAGTACAGTCAACTACTATATATGTTGCAGTTATTTTCTGGTACTGAGTGTGCTTCTGGCATACTACTAAGTGTAATTGCTATTGCTCTTGCAGGACTCAACGTACACAGCATGTTGAAGCACGACACGCTCGTTCTGACGCTCTCTGCTGTCGAAGAAATCGAGAACAAGCTTCTCTACCAGCTGCACAGAATTGATGGCAAAGAGGTGGCGCAACGAGACCACAGAAGGCCCTACTTGTAAATTGTTCCCATACAGTTGTCATTGTAGCCACTACCCCCCGATAAACCTAGACATCCATATAAATAAACGCACAGGTTTCAAATTTTTGCTGTGTGCTGTCTTGTTTGGTGTTTGATTTAGCTAAGGCTTGCATGCGACCTTCTGAAGGAAGGACTGCTGAAAATTTGTAGGCACTCCATGTTTTGAGGGCCGACTTTAGTCGCTTTCAAAGCAATTGCTCGGCAAGAAGCTGCAAGATAGACCTCAAGCCATAGTGGCCTCCGAATGTCAAAATGTCCACATAGAACTTAGGCCAGCCCAAAGGTACACTAAATTAGCTTAGACTGATCACACAACGCATTCAGACAGTATGTGCATAAGGTTCATTGTAAAAGACTGATTTATAAAAAATAGTGAAGTTCAAAGAACCGTTATTTGAAAAAAAAGGTGGTCAAGCGGAAAAGGATGTGTGTGCAAGCCCAACATTTTTCTGGTGTGACCCCCTGCCAACAAGCTTAACATTGTCTTAATTTCTATTATTTGTGTTTTGCACCAGAACACCACCACTGTTTCATGCGAGTGTAACATTGAGATTGAACTATTTTTTCTTTTTTTGCACATTTACACCAGTGTGGTGCAGCAGAACATCGCGAATCTCACTAGTCTCAGTATTAGGCTCTCTTAGATTACAACATGATTCATCTTTACCAAGAAAAATTAACAGGGCTGTGTTAATACTTAAAAGTCTTGAATAACAAATTAGAGTAGTCACTGTAATAAATTCAAATATTTTTCGTATAATTTTATCATACTTAGTATCATCAACAGCACCTGACCGAAAACTGAACTGAAGCAAAAATGTGATATGTTTAGTCCCATCCACATTAACAGTGAACAGTATGCTACGTCACTCTCACAGTTTCATCTTCATGCAACCAGATTCAATACAGTCAAACCTGCTTATTCGAACTCGCAACAGTGATTAGTTCGATATATCACATAATTCTACGTAACACTTTTAAATCATTTAACATAATTTTGCTGCGAATTTCAGTGTGCAAGTTGGCTTCAAGGCTCTGGTTAACAATAATGCAAGGAAGGCGGCTTCACAGAAATATGGCGTTTTCTCTTTTTTTTTCTTTTTTTTTTTTTTGCAATAGCAATTTTAAGGCGCACTTGAGGCAAATTTTTGCCATCGCTGTCTGGGCCTGTTTACTGGCTCTTTAAACAAATGTTATTTCAGCTTCGTTCTAAGGACCCTAGTTGGAAAAGTTCTTCCAAAGCCACCCACATCATTACTCATAACTCAATGCGCTGTAAAGCAAGCCCCATTCAGGATTTGTTTATTCAGGAATACTATACTCGGTTACAACCTAAGAGAAAAATGTCAGCTCCGCCAACAGCCATCGCTCTACCTCCCACATAGAATTTGCATATATGCTCCATCCAATAGTGTCTACCCATTTTTATGACATCAAGCACGCCTTGAGCATTTCAGATAGTTGACTGTGCCATGCAGGCACAAATTTGTGTCGCTGGTTTTGTGTCAGGAACTCGAACGTCCTGGTAAATTTTATCAGGAATCCTCAGATTGCTGTTTAGCCAAACATAATGTTTTAGGTAGTAACGACGAACCATTAACTCTTAATATGCGCAGTATATACATTATCCAAGAAAATGTACTAACAGTTTGAGCAGAAACCAGCTAGCACAACTGTCTTTCACAGGTGAAGGGCACGCGCACCACGGTTCTGTGGGCGGAGCTGCCATTTTTTTTCTTTTTCTTAGGTTGTAACTCACTGTAATGTACATCTTTTGTATGAAAGCAAAGGCTTCGCAAATTCAGAGGAAAAACAAGGGCATGTTTTGACACTGTTCACCAGTTTGATTACAAGTTATGTGGCAACCTGTGCATTCTGCAGTGTAAATTTAAGGACTGAGTGACAATGCAATTTAAAGCTCAAACACAGGAACGCGTACGACTGGCAATTTTCTTATGAATGGTTGTTTTTTACAAATCAGAGAATGGAACAGAAGAAATATCCAAGAAAAGGCAGGAAGGTAAGGCTAATGTAACATCATTTTTGCCTTGCAATAAAAAAAAATAAGGCAGCATTGCACTGGTAATGCCAAGCCTGAAGGAAGGGCAGAGCTGGGTGGCCTTCTTTGTTTCCCTTTAATTTTTCTCTTCCCTTTTTCTTCTCTTTCTTTTTCTCTGTTTCAGTTTCTTTTGTCTTTTTTTTTGCTCTTTATTTCTATTTATTGCTTTTGCCAAGAGCTTTTCTTTCTTTCTCTCTTTATAAACTCGTTCTCTCGCCCATCCGGTTATTAATATCCCGCGCTGAAAAAATCGCCGCATGTGTTCTGGGAGCGAAGCAGAACATGAAGATGACGACAAAGAGAAAGAAGAGGACAAAGAGAGCATGTGCCGGTTCATGATGATGATAGATTTTGTTTCCGACAGGCAAATTAAGGCAAGCTTAAACAACTCCGCTGTTAAAAAGGCCAGCAAATCGGAAAAGGAATACGGCCCTTTCCACTAACAATTACGAGAGATAATAATAATTGTTGGGGTTTTATGTCCCACAACCACGATATGATTATGAGAGGCACCGTAGTGGAGGGCTCCGGAACTTTCAACCACCCTCGGTTCTTTAACGTGCACCTAAATATAAGCACATGGGCCTCCAGCATTTCAACTCCGTCGAAATGTGGCTGCCTCGACCAGGATTCAACCCGTGACCTTCTGGTCAAGATTCAAGCACCATAACCACTAGGCCTCAGCAGCGGGTAAACAATTAGGAGAGAAGACGGGAGGCGAGTAAGCTTAGCAGTCAGTCTGATCTCAGGATTTTGAAGAAGTGTTCAAAACACATACAAAGTTATTCTGTGCAACATATCTCATTGCTCTTTGAATAGTCTTGAACTTTAAACACCATCGATCTATCAAAATTTTTGTTACCAAGAAACATCGCAAAGTTGTCAACATTTTGCTTGTGAGAAACTCTAGTATAGTTTCAAAAAGTAAAGCAATGACTTTCTTTGTCAAATGGAATTAACACTGTTTTTTTTCTTGGCTTTGTGTGTGTTCATGTGTATTGTTAATCTGACACTAGTGTTACAAACCTGTTCAGTTCCAGAAATACTGTCTCAAGAATGCATTAAAAGCTATATACATAACTAGTACTCATCTGTATCCTGTTCATAGCATCAAATTTCATATGACATCACAAAATTTTGTGAATGACATCACAAAATCTCCATCAATGATACAAAAAATCTGATCACTGCCAGTGATAGCTTTAATAAACAGGAGCTTGACACTTGTTTCATGGCTGCACTAAAAACACGGACAACAGAAGAGACATACACACGACAGGCACAAGGGAGCTTGCGCCTGTCGACACGAGCTTGAAGATAGTAGTTTCATTTAATACTGCATGAAACATTGTGCAAGTCGATCAGTTTTGAGAGAAGGCATGGGAATTTTTAATTTTCTTGTCCTTGAATACCTACTGCACCCTGTGTTACAGCATTCGTGGCAAAATGTTAAGATTCTGGCAGCACATACATTCCAACAATCACACTGGAAATGCGATATATGTACACTATGTGCCACGAAAGTGATGAAGAAAATGATATACATCTTATGTGCCCTAAAAAAGAAAGCTATGAAGGATGTGCTTCATTTCGGCCATGCGGCAGGTGGTTCTTTCGTTATAGCTGGCCTCCAGGAACACTGTAAATATAAAGCGGCCATGATGCATCACTGTGGTGAAATCAGCAATAATGCTCATATGTGTATTATGTAGTTACACAAAAGGAGTGTGATTACACTCAAAGCTCATTATAACAAAGTCGCATGACACGAAAATAAGTTCGGCATATCCAGAAATTCGTTACAAACATATATTTGTAACACTAGATCTATGACAAGACTATTCCTCACTTACTTCGTTATAACCAATAATTCGTTATATCCGGGTTCGCTATATCGAGGTTTGAGAGTATAATACAAATGAAAGAACAGTGCGGTATTGTAGATAGAATTTAGCATGTCTCTGACACATTGCCAATGCCACAACCTTTAAAAGGCAGCTGAAATCTTTCACAGTAGATGAGTGCTGTTTGTTCATTTATGGAGTTTTAACATCTCAAAGCCACTCAGGCTACGAGAGACGCCATAGTAGAGTGCTCCGAGTAGCTTAGACCACCTGGGATTCTTTAATGCGCACTCACATTGCACAGTACATGGGCCTCTAGTGTTTTGCTTCCATGGAAATCCACAGCGAGACGAAAACTGCGGCAAAGATAGATTTCATTACGTGTATAGTATCGTTGTTAAAGAGACACTTAAGTGAAACAATGAATTGGTGAAGATTCACAAATTGTACTAAAACTCTAATGATGTCAATTTCACCATATGTTTATTAATAGGGGATAAAATTAAGGTCAGAGTTTCACTTTTAAATTTCACTCCGAAATCTCCGCGTGTGACGTCACGGATCTGAAAGTGAATTTTTTGTATTTTGGCGGCGTTGGCTCAACGAAACTTCCTGAAACTTCGTATCTTAATGTGGTGCCCTCAGTGGACAATGTACTCCATTTTTACCAATTGGGAACAACGTAAGCCCCAGCAGTTGCCGTCAAAATCTGACGTCATGGTGACTGATGCAGGAATTTCAAGGTGGTGTCGCCACCCACATTTTCGTTTTGAGTGTTTTCTTGCTTACCAAGCGTTTCCTCACGGCAAGCGTGGTGATTTTGGTATTGCAAAGAGTGATTTAGTAATAAGAGAAAAATTGCTTTTCTCTTTACTGTCCCTTTAATGTCATAAAGGAAGTGAAGTATGCTTTCAATTGCATCGCATTGTGGATGTAAGATGAAACCAGTTCATCTGTCCTTTACACATAGCTCTGGCAGCAGCAATAACATTTACAAAAGGTCAGTGACAGAGATTCCAGGGCCCTCACTGCCAGGCCCCAAAGAAAATTTCAGTTATATATATTACCAAAAGGAGCCATGGCACGGTCGACCAACAATTTGCAATTTTCAGCAAAGAATAGAAGTAGAGGGTCCATTATGTCTATACGTATATGAAAAATAGGTCCCAAAAGAATATTTCAGTCCAAAACAAGCCCTAGAATCTTAACACCTATAGCGCACCGAAGGGACAGTACGTTCTCTCAAGCCCTAGAAGTTGCTGGCTATAAGCACTGCCCACCGCCGGCAACTGCCATTTTGCCATGGCGTGAGTGACGTCACGTGCTGCTTGGAGCGGAACCGTCGTCTTTTACCAAATCAGCCACCTTACCACATGCGGTAAGTCTGTTGCTACTGTGCTGCAGTGGCGTCATTTCAGCCACTACAAATAGTTTAATTCCAATGGCAAGAACAAAGCTGAAATAGCTCGACTGCACTCGCAATTGACTATGAAACAATATCATTCACCGAAATGCAGACGCTTGCAGGGCAAGCAGCTTGTTACGTCACAGCTTGTGAGTGTGCCAGGGCTGCCCGACTCCCAGGCTGCTCGCGTGTTATGAAAATATTCAATTATATGTTAAACGCACCACCAAATCGGCTAAAATTTCGGCACTTGTTTTGTTTGTGAATGCACAAAGATTAAACACAACACAGATTATGGTAAAAAATTGAGTGTCATGGCCCAATGTTGAATAAGTCCGACATTTGAAAATTATGTCGAGGCACGGAGCAAGACAGATTTTGTAGCGCAATCGAATACTGACCGCAACAACGTCGTCTCGTCGTAGCATCTGCGCCCGCACGTTCCACCTCAGCTGCTTGTGGGCCTTTTCGCCCGGTGCTTTGTGACGCTCCCAGAAGGCCTTGTACTCGTGGTAGCGGGTCACGGGGTCACACTTGTGCGGTCCTCTGTTCCACGTGACCTTTGTGCCCGAAACCTTGAGCACTGCAACCAAAGGCTCAGCTGTATGTTCTAAGAACCTTGTGCACCAAGCTGTTGATTGATTCTTCAACTGCAAAACACACTTACTTTGCACTGATGTCTCTAAAGCCAATTGCTATTTTCATCATGAGCATTTGAGGATGTGGTTCAGTGAAGGTGGACGTTAATTTCCATTGACAGTTCACAGTCTTTCCGCAATGACTTATTCAGAAAAACACGTCAAAAATAAAATTTTTGCCATGAGAAAGCCTTTTCAAAAAATCCCGAGTGGATAATAAAAATAAAGCTTTGAATTTATCTACACCCATTTTTGGCCCTGCAACAAATCTGACAGTTAATGTCTTTACGAGCAGCAATAGCCTGTTGCATGAAAAAAAGATGTAACCAGAGACCAACTTCATTTCAGGTTCAAGAAATGTTACTAATGCACAAATATCGGTCTGAATGTAATTCCTGTACATGTTCCAGGCACAGCACCCGAATACCAAAAATGCAAGTACTACTAAAACTCACATGAAAGCATGGTTGCCTTTGGCGGCTTGATGTGATCTTTCTGAATCGGTTCCCCCTGCAAACATAAAGCCAAGTTGCGGGCAATTTGATAACACGTGTTGTACTATTGCGACAAGTAGAGTGGGGTCGCATGATCAAACACAAAAATGCACCACGGACACAAACCTTCAAGGGGGGTAGCGTGGTTGGCTTCTTTGGCAGAGTACCATCCAAATGTGAATAGTTTTCCTTAAAGCTCTCCAGAACACTGCCTGCAAGGTCTTCACAGAGCCAAGAAAAGATGTGCATATTACAATTAAAATGTGTACTAAACTGTCGCACATGCATACTAATGTATAACCTATTTAGCTAATACACATCATGAAAGCTTGTTCACACCTGCAACTAGCACTGGTCGTGCGGCCACGTTAGTCACAAAGTGACTGGTCGCAAATGGTCACAAATGGCCACTTTGGTCGCGATGTGACTGCTTTGGCTCTGCCGCTTGCTGCTCGATTTTTTTCAGTCGCGCGACTGCAGTCATAAACCTCTGAACCAATCAGATGCGCAGGAATAGGACGTCAGCCTATTTTACGAGGCAATGGCAAAGCAAACAGACGTGAATTCCGTGTGGTGACGGGTATAGGTAGCACGCAGGTGTGAACATCAGTCACCTTGAGATGCTTTTTGGTCGCTACTTGCAAATGGTTGAGCGACCAGCGCTAGTCGCAGGCGTGAAGGAGCGTTAATGGGATAAAGAATAATGATGCATGATCTGGTAATGCGTAACATTCGGTAATGACTTTTAAATTCATAGCACCCAATAGGAAGCAAATATCACATGCACCACTTACCTCGGGAGTCCGTGCTCAAGGTTGACCGCTCCGAGATGTAGGCATGGCCATTACAGCATCTGCAGGTGAAAGAGGGAGGCAGTTATACAGAATATGTGGGGGGAGGCATAATTAATATGCATACCGTTTTTTAAGTAATTAAAAGTCTCTTAAAGCACTAACGAAGATTATGGTAAAAAAACAAACTAAATCAATGATTTCCCAATTAGCATCACAACATCCTGAGCTCTTTGACAGGGATCATGGGCGTTAACAGAAACTTTCCTAGGCAAACATCTTCCTAAGGATTGTGCTTTCCTTAGCAAACATGGGCATGTTCCCAGCAAACATCTAAGGTGCACAAATGCAGGGAAACCTAACAAATCCAAGGATGCAGTACTCAATCTTAAAACTACTCTTTAGTAGACACAGCTATATGCGTTTTAGTAACTGCAAATGGAATAATGTTGCCCTTAATGCAAAGGAAATAATGTTACCTTTGATGAAAATGGAATAATGTTGCTTTTAATGCATAAAATGTAACTGTTTTAGTAGCTCAAGTGAAAAAAAAAGGTACAAAGTTACAGTTAGAAGTCACCTGAAAACGTAACTTGTTACCAGTAATTGGTTATTAGAAACCAATTACTGCCTGAAACTAATCGTCACATACCCACCTCAATACTTTTCGATGCAGCACACGTGGGGCAGGTTCCTCGCCGGAGCGATCGCTACCCTTGCTCGAGTCTGTCGTTTGTTCAGAGGGTGAAGCGGCAGGTGTCGAATAGCAGGATGAACTCGCTTCGTGCTTCACGTTATTCCGCAGAGCGGAGACAACTTTTCTAGGTGGTTGTGGTGGTAGTTTGGCTGCAGCGACATCTTTCTCCGACCTACCACAGCTATCACTGCGGTGGCTTTCGTAGTATGGAGACGAGTAGCAGGACGAATACGAGACGTTCTCGAAGAGGGAGGACGACTCGAAACGAGCTTGCTTGGTGCTGGAAGCCGAGCCTCTCGATTGTTCCTATGAAAGAGAGGCGTGTGAGTACACCTCTTGGCCGTAAATTTCGCAAAATCATTATCGCCATAATTTTCAGCCTATTTTTCTGTCCACAGGAGGATGAAGGCCTCTCCCAATGACCTCCAATTTACCTTGTCCTGTGCGAGCTGGTTCTGTTTTACGCCTGTGAACTTCTCCATTTCGTCACTACATCTAACTCTTCGTGATCGTCGGTTACATCTCCTATCTCTAGGTATCCGTTCCTTTCCTCGTAATGCAAAGGTCAAATAATTATAATTTATCTGTCCTTTGCATTATGTGACCTGCACAGGTCCACCTCTTCTCAATGTTAGCTGGAATGTCAGCTACGTCTGTTTGTCCTCTAATCCACTCTGCTCTCTTCCTTTTTATTTATTGTTGTGGTTTAACGTCCCAAAACCACGATTTGATTATGAGAGACGCTGTAGTGGAGGGCTCAGGAAATTTCAACCATCTGGTGTTCTTTAACGTGCACCTAAATCTAAGCACATGGGCCTCAAGCATTTTCACCTCCATCGAAAATGCAGCCACTGCGACCGGGATTCGATCTCGCAACCTGCGGGTCAGCAGTTGAGTACCATAACCACTAGACCACCACGGCAGGGCCTGCTCTCTTCCTGTCTCTTGATATCATGCGTATCGTTTTTCATTCCATGGCACATTGTGTGGTTCTCAACTTCTCAAGTTTGATTGTTATCCTCCAAGTTCTCACCCCACATCTCAGTACTGGCAGCATACAATGTTTGTACACTTTCCCCTTCATGTACAGGGTGGTAAATTGCCTGTCAGTATTTGGGAATGCCTGCCGTAAGCACTCCAGCCCATCCTTATTCTTCGGTAGATTTTCCTTTCGTGAGTAGGCACCCCTGACAACAATTGCCCACGGTACAGATACTCTTGTACAGACTCCAGTTTGATAGCCACTCATGAAGTTTTTATCTTTTGCTAGGCTATTAATCATTACCTTTGTCTTTCGCATATTCATATTCAGCGTTCTTGTACTTCCTCGGTTTAGGTCTCTAGGTCACTTCGCAACAGATGTGTTGTAAATCAGGATTTCCAGCCAGTAACTTCTCACAACGAAAGCATGAAGTTTTTGAATCAATCCTACCATCAGCACAGCAATTGTAATTCAACTAGTTTCATTTTATGGTTGAATTAGCATCAACCCGCTAATATCAGTCCGCTGGAGAGCTATAAATGTATGCTATGTGCGATGCTAACAAAAGACGTATAATTAAAAAAAATCGCGCAAGCATCAATGCCCTCCTTTTTTATGTGCATATAATCAGCTTGTATTTTCTATGTGTTGTAATAATCAGCTCATAATTAACCCACTTAGAACTACATTCACGCTATTTCACTCCCCACATAAAACTATACCATTCATGCCACACCTATCAATTGACACGCATGTCATTCATCCCTCCGACGCAACCACGTTTCTTGGTGTTACCACTGATTCTCACCTAAAGCTTGATAAGCACATTGCCGCCATCTCATCCAAAATTTCCTTTGGTATTTGTGTTCTGATTAAAACCCGCACATACTTTCCACTGCACAATCTTCGTTCATTATACTTTGCCTTCATTCATAGTCACTTAACATACTGTTCTTCTTCCTGGGCAGGGCTGGGCAAAGATACTTTGAAATTGTATCGCGATACGATACAAGATACTCGGGCAAGAAGTATTTGGGATACACATACAAGATACTAGCGCAATAATTGTATCTGATACGATACTTCCCAATTGTATCTTAAGATACTTCGATACATCTGCAAATTTCCTATTATAGATCGATATAATGAAGCAGCAAGACCTATTTAAAAAAAGTGTTTACTGGAAAATTTCTTAATGCGACTAAATATGTATAATTTTATTGAAATGCCTGTTTGTATGTTGAAAGTTCTATCCTTCTTGCTGAAAGTATACTACTTTCATTCCGAAACAACTTATTCAGATTTGTTTGGCTCTTTAACATGACAGCTCTTTATACTCTGTGCTGTCAGTGGTTTTTGATTGACACTTTTGTAATTGATGGGTGTCGCTGCTCTACTTGGCGATCAGCTAGCGGGTTGCCATCTATTTGCAAGAACGTCATTACGAAGCCTCAGCACGATGTCGTGATTGCCGCTGTGCAGTCTTACCTTGTCGGTAAGCGTATTACCGTTTTCACATTACCGCGTCACCCGACAGTTGTAGAGCAGCAGCGCTGGTAGCGATATTTCTTGTGATGCATCGTGTGAAGACAATAACTACAGAGTCAGCGCTCAAAATTCATTGAGGACATAAAACTGCAATGGGTTTTCATATTCTACTTATCAAAGCTGGCGTAAAGCGTTCATTAGCAACATATTCACTGACGTGCATCTTGTACCATTTCTTCTCCCAGAGGAGCTGTGCCACCCAGAAACGTCTCAGACGTATAGTATAGCGGCACAAAGCGTCGCAGGATATCACTGCTATTCACACTACGCCCAATTCTAGCTCTGCTACCTGGTGATTTCTAAAAGTAAAAAACAAATTACGGCGACCTAAACAATGAAAACGAATATAAGCAAAATAGCAGGGCGGTTCCGTATTAAACCATCAAAGTGAATAAGTACACAAGCTTCACGTAAACAGAACCAAATATTTAAAAAAGAAGTGGTTAACCGCGACTGAATGAAACCGACGGCATATGGTCTACCGCCATGTGGCATTCGCTGTAGTATTTTTATATTGCGCTGCATTTGTTAACTAAAGGCAATTATTTAACATTTTCAATATTCCCTTTAGGGCCAAGTATGCTTCGTCACGTAATAGAGCGCATTTAAAAACGACCGACAAAACGTTTCTGGCGACATACATGCAGCGTGGTGAATGAAATCAAACCACGTGACTGCGCTCATGCGCTACCGTACGGAAGCGCTCTCAAACGTGCTTCCACCGAAACAACCGGCGAGCGAACCTTGAGCCTATCGCTTCTCAGGGACGATAGCGTTTACTTGCCGTGTGCGGCGGTCAGAAATGTGGACGCAGTGTGGAACCCATGCTTAGAGCAGCGGCCGCTCACTTTACCGCGGTCAACTCGCCGGTCGTTGCGCTCGATGCACGTTTGAGAGCGTTGCAGTACGGTAGCACACGAAGGCAGTAACGTGGTAATATTTCTCCAGCTTTCTTTAAACGCCGGCAAAAGTCACTACGTAGCATATACAGTGGGAACGGAAAGAAATTTGATGAGCGCTGCGCGCTGTTTTCCTCACACTGCGACCTTGGTGACAATAAAAAGATGCTAGAACGGTTCTAGATTGTAAAATAGAAGACTCTATTGGCTGTTATTACCATCCAGGCTAAAATCACTTGAAAAAAAATGCGAAACAGTGCAGAATGTAAATGCCGTACTGTTCGCGTTTCTTTCCATCCTCCCTGTACGTTTCCACAAAAAGTTGAATCGGTCGTTTTCGGATGCCCTCTACAAAGTAACGAAACGCACTTGACCCTAAAGTGAATATTATACATGTTGCATAATTCATCTTAGTGAATTAACAAATTAAGCGTTATATAAAAATACGACATGGTTTACCACATGACGATAAACCATGTCGTTCGTTTTATTCAGTTGAGGTTAACCACTTCTTTGTAAATATTTGGTTCCAGTTACGTAAAGAACCCTGTATAAACACGATACAGGCGGCACCCCTAAGAAATATGACAATAGAGCATGATGTATCGTCTACTTAGATCTTAAGGTGAGACAAGAGAAAACTCAGTGCCTATGGAAAATAGCATGAAACGGCTCGTGGGGACGCGCATGAGAAAAACAGAGTACTTGGTATTATGTTTCTTAAATACCCTTCCTAACATTTTTTTATTTTTTTATAAATTCATTTATTATGATGCAAACTCAATTTCGCTATTTTACTAAATTGTAAGCAGAATTTTTGTTACGGTATACTCTGGGCACGCTCAGATTGTTCTACCTTTGTCCTCATCATTGGCTTTACATAACAGTAAACTCATGTGGAATTTATATATGTGAATAGTAGCAATGACGCGGGTAGTTAAGAATTAAAAATAAAGCAGAGAAGGAATTTAGTAACAGGTTACAAAAGACATATTACAGTAAACAGGCGGGCAAAAATTATACAGAAGCCCAGGAAATGGGTGGATGCAAACGGAGGACAGCAAAGGGAGCACTGTGCTAACGGTCAAATTATCATTAAAGGGACACTAAAGAGAAACAATGAATCGGTTTAGATCGATAAATTGTGCTCTGAGAACTCTAATGTCGTTAATTTCGTCATCATAGGTTTAATAATAGAGGAGAAAATGAAGTTCAGTCTCATTTTTAAATTTCGCGCCGAAAACACCCCGGATGACGTCACGAATTTCAAAGTGTACTTGTCGTATTTTGGCACCATTGGCTCAACAAAATTACCCCAAACTTAGTATGTTAAGTCTATGGCCCTTTCAGAAGACAATGTAGTTCATTTTAACCGATTAGGAACTACGTAGTCCCTAGTAGGCGCCGTCAAAATATGTGACATCACGGCGAATGGTGTGGAAACTTCAAGGTGGCGTCGCCACCCACATTTTGTTTTTGCGTGTTTTCTTGCTTACTAAGCGTCTTCTCACAGCAAGCGTGGTGTTTTTGGTATCGTGAAAGAGTACTTTACTAATATGAGAAAAATCGTTTTGCTCTTTAGTATCCCTTTAAAGGAACTTCTTGAATAATTCAGCAGGAAGAAGAAAGCTACAGTACGCCAAAATATGTTCGGTTACGTAAATGCTTGTTCTACTGCATCTAGCATCGGCAACGGGGGTGCGACGGTTGTTATCTCATTTGCATATAAGTGAATGTCGTCGTATGTAAGTGAAGCTTACATCCATGAGATATCACTAACCGCTGATGTGTGAAAACAGCGAGACGCGAAGCAACTCCATTCTTGCATTCTTGAGACTGCAAGCGAAGCACAACGCGAGAAAAACTTCGATAACGACACTATAGCGTCATCAAAATTTGAGCGGAAGACGCCGCACGCATTGGAGTACGCAACACAGCACCGTGGCTACGAACAAATGACATAACACTGACACAACTAAAAAGAAAGTAAACATCGAGAGAACAAAAGGCAGGATGCGCGTACACTTTCGCGCGCTAGTTTTTGTCGAGATGGCCCGAGTGCCATCACGTGACTGCTCCATCAATGGGGACGCGTAGACCTAATAGCGTGTGCTCGCTGAAGCACTCTGGCAGAAAAATAAAAGAATGTCACTGTCGCCTAATTTTATTCTGGTGGCTTAGTGGTAGCAGTATCAGCTTGTGAAGCGGAGTTCAGCCGACGTTTATTATTTCGCTCGGTGGTATTTCTATAGAAGTATCTTGTAGCTTAAGATACTCGATACATTATTGAATGTATCGGAAATACAGATACAGATACTCGTTTTGTGGGACGTATCGCGATACAGATACAAGATACCCTACAAGTATCTAACATAGTATCTAAGATACATGTATCTTCGATACTGCCCAGCACTGTTCCTGGGGAAACACTTATAGGATTCATCTGTCCAAGGTTGCTCATTTGCAGAATAAAGCAATAAGGATTATCACCTTCAGTCACTGGAGAGACTCTGCTACGCCCATCTACAGTAATCTCGGCATTCTCCCCATCCATCATTCCATATCACTGAAACTAGGTATGCTCATATATGGCGTGCGTCAGATGACGTCGCATTGAAAAGTATCTCATCCCGTTATCTAATAAATGCTAATTTGACTACATTTTCCTTACAACACAGCTTACTCTGGCCAGTCGTTCGCCCTATGGTAAACAGACAGCGCTGTTTTGTGGTATCTACCTTTGGAATTCAATACCTATGTTCATTAAAAGTTGCGACAATATAACAACGTTTAAAGTACAATTAAAGAAACATTTATTTCAACTTTTATGCTAACATTTCATGGTATCACCTTTCTCGTTTTTCTTATTCCATTCGTGGTTTCCTTTTTTTCATTCTCCTTTCTCATTGTCATTTTCTATAGTAACTGCATTACTTACTGGCTTTTTGTGTTGTGTGGATTGCTTTATGCCTTGTAAACTTCGAATTCACGTCCATTTGTTTAACGTGTATTATAGTTTGACTTTCTGTACTATTGTTGCAATCCACGCTTTTAAAATATGCGTTTTTTTTTTATTTCCAGTTTGTAATATGCTTTTATTTTGCTCGCCGCTTTCCTGCCCTGTATTCAATCAATACAATATCGCTAGGTGGTCCCCCTGACAGTGTTTACTTCTGGACCTCCTTCTGTAACACTTATGTACCATAATAACGGCAGGAAGTGTAAGATGGAAGCTTGCGATGAAAAAATCCGTAAACAGGAGGTGGGTGCGCTCGAGCTTTGAGCACCCACCCCCTGTTTACGGATTTTTACTTATGTACCATGTCACTTGTATTCTCATGACGTTACAATAAACTTCAAACTTCATTAATTATATAAACTAACTTAACATTAAGGAGGCCGTTGTCACACGATAATTTTTGACCACGACTGGGCCCGACCCGGGCAAATTTTTCGATCGCGGTTGGTTTCTTAGCGCAAACTGCAGAAGGGAGCCAATCACGGTTGAGGAATGCCGGACGTACTCGATAGCGATCGGCGTGACGCCGGTACTTACGCTGGCATGCTGTGCACCGTTTAAAAGAGGCGTTGACGTGTTGACTTGCTTGCGGATTTCCTCACGAATACGCCTTTGGAAGTCTAGGAAAATGAACACATACAACCTAAGTCATTCAGCCAAACACAAGACTGCATAAGTCTAAAATGTCCATGACAATACTTACCGCGCTTGAACTGCTGGAGAACTGAGTAGGGGACCTCGCCGTAACCGTGTTTCCGCAGTTCGCTCCTGACTTCGTCGTCCGACAAGTAAACGCTGTCCTCGAACGACACAACCTGTCAGCGTTGGTGGTGGAGACGAGGAAAAATGAGACAAAACTGCTAAAAGGTCTCGGCCACCTTTTAGCCCTTCAAATAGGCAGAAAAAAAAGAAAATTTCCGCTACGGCTACTTACGTTTGAGGATCCAGTGCGAGCGTCCATTTTTAAACAACCGCGATCTTTGTGGCCAGACACTCTACCCAACATTGCGCTACGTTTAGCCAAGTTCAGCCAAGCAATCGAAATGACGGTAAAATCTGCGTGTAGTGCTGATGAACGTCCGTTATCTTTAGCCAATGAAGTTCATCGTAATTAGAATAGTCAACAAATATCAAAGAAGTTTCGTATAAATATTTTCGTGAATTTGTCATTTACACACAAAAAAAGAACAAAAGCGAAAGACGCGAGCGCCACCAGAAATGGTCATCATCATCATTAAAGGCGCGAATTCCGAACGCTCGTGCATGGCAGCTAACGGGTGCGCGTGCACACAATCGTTCCAGCAGAAGAAGGAATTTTCACGAAGCATTCCCGGCTACTAGCTTTTGCCTTCTCAAGTAGGTACGTATTTAAAGAATCCTAATACTGCTTTGACGGTACGGTTTGTTTGGTAATTGAGAGCACACCAGTGACGCTACGTCTTCTGCCTCTAGTGTTCCAAAGGAACGATGATTATCTGGGGAAAAAAAATGATGAATAGAATAAACCACTCGGATTCGCACATGTCGACTATGTGGTCTTAGTGCACTTCGATTCTCCTCCGCAGGTCCCGACGTCTGCAGTCATGCCCAAGTCCCTGAGCCGCATGATAGTGCACTTTTCCGTGGACCTGCATAGGGAATTGCTGCGCTCCAGAAGAGACAAAAAACAGAACGTCACCTCTTCGCCATTCAGTATCGCGGCCGCCCTGTCCATGACGCTCGCCGGAACGCGTGGAAACACGGGGGACGAGCTGTTGGCAGCGCTGCGCAGCAAAGACGGCAAGCTGCACGAGCACTTCGCGTCGTTCCTGCCGAAGCTGTCCAGCCACTCGCACAAGCTGCAGTTCCACTTCGCCAATCGCATCTACTGCGACCTCAAGTTTCCGGTCGCGGAGGAGTACAAGACCTTCCTGAACTCGACGTACGTGTCGACCATCGTCTCGGTCGACTTCGAGAAGCACAGCGAAACCGTTCGCGGCGAGATCAACGACTGGGTGAAGACCGTCACCGAGACCAAGATAGTGGATCTCTTGGCTCCCGGTAGCGTCGGCCATTCTACGGAAGTGCTCCTGGTCAACGCCGTCTACTTCAGGGGACTCTGGGAGTCGCCCTTTCCGGCCTGCTCGACGTCACGTCGCGATTTCAACGTCAACTCCAGGACCAAGATCCAGGTATGACAAGAAGGTCGCGGGTTCGAGTCCTGGCCGTGGTGGCCGCGTTTCGATGGACGCAAAATGGTAGAGGTCCGTGTGCTTAGATTTAGGTGTACGTTAAAGGGACACTAAAGCAAACAATGGCACTAAAGTGAAACAATAAAGTAGTTTAGACTGATAAATTGTACTCTGAAAACTCAAGTATCGTTAATTTCGCCATAACTTTGAAAATCAACCTCGAAGTATGATTTTTAAATTTCACGCCGAATTACCGCACGTGGCTTCTCGGATTTCGAAGCGTATTTTTCATATTTCGGCAATATTCGCTCAAGGAAATTTTCTGAAACGTGGTATGTAACGTCTATGGCCCTCACAGAGAACAATGCACTTCATTTTTACTAATTAGCAACTATGTGAGACCTAGTAGATGCCGTCAATATCTATGACGTCACGAAGTTTGGTGCGGCAATTTCAAGGTGGCGTTGCCACCCACATCTTCTTTTTGTGCATCTTCTCATTTACCAAGCGTCTTCTCGCGGCAAGCGTGGTGATTTATGAATTGAAAAAGAGTAATTTACTAATATGAGAAACATCGTTTTTCTCTTTAGTGTCCCTCTAAAGAACCTCAGGTGGTTGAAATTTCCGAAGCCCTCCACGACGGAGTCTCTCATAACCATATCATGATTTTGGGACGTAAAACCCCAGCAATCATTATTATATTATTATCCAGGTGGACATGATGTGTCAGAAGCAGGCGTTCGCCATCTCACAGAACGACGAGCTCAGGGTCAGGGCCATCGAGATGCCCTACAGGGGTGGCCGGAGCTCCATGGTCGTTCTGTTGCCCAACGAAATCGACGGCCTGTCCCACCTGGAGCATCACTTGTCTCACTGCAAGCTGTCCAACATCTTGGCAGGCCTCAAGGAGTCGCCCAACGTCGAAGTGACCATGCCGAAGCTCTTGCTTCAGCAGTGCCTGCGTCTCAAGGACACCCTGACGGCCATGGGCGCGAACGATCTGTTTTCGGCCAAGTGTGACCTCTCGGGCATGTTCAGATCGGGCAGTCCCGTCGTGTCCGATATGGTCCACAAGGTGTACTTGAGGGTTGACGAAGACGGCACGGAGCCCGCGGTAGCCACGCCCGCGATGGCGATGGAATCTTCGGTTTCGTCTCCGACAACGATGGAAAAGACTGACTTCGTTGTAGACCATCCGTTCATGCTGCTCGTGTTGAAGAGCAAGTCGGATGTGATCATTTTTATGAGTTCGGTGCGTCATCCGTGATTAGCTATTTGTGTGTGTGCGCCTAAGCTTGCGTGCGTATTGCAAATATTGCAAAAATATATACAAACTACGCATTTACTGTATGTACTCGTATGTTATGTTCTTGAGTATCATGGCGACTTCGGGCGCCACCGTAACGCTACAAGATTATTTTTGACAGCTGGCTGGCGATGTCTTCAAGTATGTTTGAGGAGCATATATGCTGAATTCAGCCGGTCTTGTCACAACGTTTCCAGTTTGCAAGAAGGACAGGCCAGAGGCCGTGCAATTCAGCCATGGCAGCCAGTTTATTTGTAGAGTGCAAAACGTAGAAAATCGCACAACTTGTGGGTTCCTTTCAAGCCTCCGTGCTGGATTTTAAAAGGACACTAAAGAGAAAGACAATTTCTTGCGTGTTAGTAAATGAAAATTTCACAATACCGAAAACACCGCTCTTACCGCGAGGAGACGATTGGTAAGCGAGAAAAAGCGCAAAAAGGAAATGGGGTGGCGGCGTCACCTCGAAATTCCCGTACCCAACGCTATGACGTCACATATTTCGACGGCACATACGTAGTCCTAATCGGGGAAAAAGTGACATACATTGTCCTCTGAGGGGGCCACAGACATTTAACATACCAAGTTTAAGGAAGTTTAGTCGAGCAAATGTCTCCAAAATACGAAAAATGCACTTCGAAATCCGTGACGTCAGGTGCGGAGATATCGGCACGAAATTTAAAAATGAAACATTTGACCTTGATTTTCTTCTCTAATAGACACATAATGGTGAAATTAACGGCATAGTTGTCAGAGTACAGTTTAATCAATCACATTCATTGTTTCACTGTAGTGTCCCTTTAAGGATGCGGTGCTAGATGGTCATGTGCGCTGTCGCACAACATGTCCCTTCTTTTCACATTCTTCATCTATATCAACCACTCATGCATTGAAGGAAAAGATCCCCGTACTGCGCGCAACACAGCGACAGCGTGAGCTGTAGAAGCGGCCAATGGTGCCTACTGAGAGTACAGATCACATAAAGGCTAATGAAGGAAAGCAGATGATTTTTCAAGGGCTCGTTTATCTTTGTTAGACACAATATTAATGAGAACTAACAGACAATAACGCCAAGGAAAGTACAGGGGGTGTTATCTGTAGTATTTAGAATATAAATGTGAAGAAAGTAAAGTGGACGAAAAGATGACTTGCCGCCGGCAGGGACCGAACCTGCGACCTTCGAATAACGCGTCCGATGCTCTACCACTGAGCTACGGCGGCGGTCATCCTCCCGTCCACTTTCTGGGGTATATATGTTGATATAAACCTAGGAGTGTTAGTCAGCGCCAATCGCAGCCATGGCGGCGAGTGTGGAACACTCTTTTTTTGCCTGTTGGCGTCACGTAGCACGTGATCTCTTTACGAGCTGGCAGCTGACCAATAATCCCTCGCATACTACCTGAAGGCATTAAGTCTGCCAGGACGAGACCCTCGCTATGAATGAAGGAAAGCAGATGATTTTTCAAGGGCTCGTTTATCTTTGTTAGACACAATATTAATGAGAACTAACAGACAATAACGCCAAGGAAAGTACAGGGGGTGTTATCTGTAGTATTTAGAATATAAATGTGAAGAAAGTAAAGTGGACGAAAAGATGACTTGCCGCCGGCAGGGACCGAACCTGCGACCTTCGAATAACGCGTCCGATGCTCTACCACTGAGCTACGGCGGCGGTCATCCTCCCGTCCACTTTCTGGGGTATATATGTTGATATAAACCTAGGAGTGTTAGTCAGCGCCAATCGCAGCCATGGCGGCGAGTGTGGAACACTCTTTTTTTGCCTGTTGGCGTCACGTAGCACGTGATCTCTTTACGAGCTGGCAGCTGACCAATAATCCCTCGCATACTACCTGAAGGCATTAAGTCTGCCAGGACGAGACCCTCGCTATGAATGAAGGAAAGCAGATGATTTTTCAAGGGCTCGTTTATCTTTGTTAGACACAATATTAATGAGAACTAACAGACAATAACGCCAAGGAAAGTACAGGGGGTGTTATCTGTAGTATTTAGAATATAAATGTGAAGAAAGTAAAGTGGACGAAAAGATGACTTGCCGCCGGCAGGGACCGAACCTGCGACCTTCGAATAACGCGTCCGATGCTCTACCACTGAGCTACGGCGGCGGTCATCCTCCCGTCCACTTTCTGGGGTATATATGTTGATATAAACCTAGGAGTGTTAGTCAGCGCCAATCGCAGCCATGGCGGCGAGTGTGGAACACTCTTTTTTTGCCTGTTGGCGTCACGTAGCACGTGATCTCTTTACGAGCTGGCAGCTGACCAATAATCCCTCGCATACTACCTGAAGGCATTAAGTCTGCCAGGACGAGACCCTCGCTATGAATGAAGGAAAGCAGATGATTTTTCAAGGGCTCGTTTATCTTTGTTAGACACAATATTAATGAGAACTAACAGACAATAACGCCAAGGAAAGTACAGGGGGTGTTATCTGTAGTATTTAGAATATAAATGTGAAGAAAGTAAAGTGGACGAAAAGATGACTTGCCGCCGGCAGGGACCGAACCTGCGACCTTCGAATAACGCGTCCGATGCTCTACCACTGAGCTACGGCGGCGGTCATCCTCCCGTCCACTTTCTGGGGTATATATGTTGATATAAACCTAGGAGTGTTAGTCAGCGCCAATCGCAGCCATGGCGGCGAGTGTGGAACACTCTTTTTTTGCCTGTTGGCGTCACGTAGCACGTGATCTCTTTACGAGCTGGCAGCTGACCAATAATCCCTCGCATACTACCTGAAGGCATTAAGTCTGCCAGGACGAGACCCTCGCTATGAATGAAGGAAAGCAGATGATTTTTCAAGGGCTCGTTTATCTTTGTTAGACACAATATTAATGAGAACTAACAGACAATAACGCCAAGGAAAGTACAGGGGGTGTTATCTGTAGTATTTAGAATATAAATGTGAAGAAAGTAAAGTGGACGAAAAGATGACTTGCCGCCGGCAGGGACCGAACCTGCGACCTTCGAATAACGCGTCCGATGCTCTACCACTGAGCTACGGCGGCGGTCATCCTCCCGTCCACTTTCTGGGGTATATATGTTGATATAAACCTAGGAGTGTTAGTCAGCGCCAATCGCAGCCATGGCGGCGAGTGTGGAACACTCTTTTTTTGCCTGTTGGCGTCACGTAGCACGTGATCTCTTTACGAGCTGGCAGCTGACCAATAATCCCTCGCATACTACCTGAAGGCATTAAGTCTGCCAGGACGAGACCCTCGCTATGAATGAAGGAAAGCAGATGATTTTTCAAGGGCTCGTTTATCTTTGTTAGACACAATATTAATGAGAACTAACAGACAATAACGCCAAGGAAAGTACAGGGGGTGTTATCTGTAGTATTTAGAATATAAATGTGAAGAAAGTAAAGTGGACGAAAAGATGACTTGCCGCCGGCAGGGACCGAACCTGCGACCTTCGAATAACGCGTCCGATGCTCTACCACTGAGCTACGGCGGCGGTCATCCTCCCGTCCACTTTCTGGGGTATATATGTTGATATAAACCTAGGAGTGTTAGTCAGCGCCAATCGCAGCCATGGCGGCGAGTGTGGAACACTCTTTTTTTGCCTGTTGGCGTCACGTAGCACGTGATCTCTTTACGAGCTGGCAGCTGACCAATAATCCCTCGCATACTACCTGAAGGCATTAAGTCTGCCAGGACGAGACCCTCGCTATGAATGAAGGAAAGCAGATGATTTTTCAAGGGCTCGTTTATCTTTGTTAGACACAATATTAATGAGAACTAACAGACAATAACGCCAAGGAAAGTACAGGGGGTGTTATCTGTAGTATTTAGAATATAAATGTGAAGAAAGTAAAGTGGACGAAAAGATGACTTGCCGCCGGCAGGGACCGAACCTGCGACCTTCGAATAACGCGTCCGATGCTCTACCACTGAGCTACGGCGGCGGTCATCCTCCCGTCCACTTTCTGGGGTATATATGTTGATATAAACCTAGGAGTGTTAGTCAGCGCCAATCGCAGCCATGGCGGCGAGTGTGGAACACTCTTTTTTTGCCTGTTGGCGTCACGTAGCACGTGATCTCTTTACGAGCTGGCAGCTGACCAATAATCCCTCGCATACTACCTGAAGGCATTAAGTCTGCCAGGACGAGACCCTCGCTATGAATGAAGGAAAGCAGATGATTTTTCAAGGGCTCGTTTATCTTTGTTAGACACAATATTAATGAGAACTAACAGACAATAACGCCAAGGAAAGTACAGGGGGTGTTATCTGTAGTATTTAGAATATAAATGTGAAGAAAGTAAAGTGGACGAAAAGATGACTTGCCGCCGGCAGGGACCGAACCTGCGACCTTCGAATAACGCGTCCGATGCTCTACCACTGAGCTACGGCGGCGGTCATCCTCCCGTCCACTTTCTGGGGTATATATGTTGATATAAACCTAGGAGTGTTAGTCAGCGCCAATCGCAGCCATGGCGGCGAGTGTGGAACACTCTTTTTTTGCCTGTTGGCGTCACGTAGCACGTGATCTCTTTACGAGCTGGCAGCTGACCAATAATCCCTCGCATACTACCTGAAGGCATTAAGTCTGCCAGGACGAGACCCTCGCTATGAATGAAGGAAAGCAGATGATTTTTCAAGGGCTCGTTTATCTTTGTTAGACACAATATTAATGAGAACTAACAGACAATAACGCCAAGGAAAGTACAGGGGGTGTTATCTGTAGTATTTAGAATATAAATGTGAAGAAAGTAAAGTGGACGAAAAGATGACGAAAAGATGACCGGCGGCAAGTCATCTTTTCGTCCACTTTACTTTCTTCACATTTATATTCTAAATACTACAGATAACACCCCCTGTACTTTCCTTGGCGTTATTGTCTGTTAGTTCTCATTAATATTGTGTCTAACAAAGATAAACGAGCCCTTGAAAAATCATCTGCTTTCCTTCATTCATAGCGAGGGTCTCGTCCTGGCAGACTTAATGCCTTCAGGTAGTATGCGAGGGATTATTGGTCAGCTGCCAGCTCGTAAAGAGATCACGTGCTACGTGACGCCAACAGGCAAAAAAAGAGTGTTCCACACTCGCCGCCATGGCTGCGATTGGCGCTGACTAACACTCCTAGGTTTATATCAACATATATACCCCAGAAAGTGGACGGGAGGATGACCGCCGCCGTAGCTCAGTGGTAGAGCATCGGACGCGTTATTCGAAGGTCGCAGGTTCGGTCCCTGCCGGCGGCAAGTCATCTTTTCGTCCACTTTACTTTCTTCACATTTATATTCTAAATACTACAGATAACACCCCCTGTACTTTCCTTGGCGTTATTGTCTGTTAGTTCTCATTAATATTGTGTCTAACAAAGATAAACGAGCCCTTGAAAAATCATCTGCTTTCCTTCATTCATAGCGAGGGTCTCGTCCTGGCAGACTTAATGCCTTCAGGTAGTATGCGAGGGATTATTGGTCAGCTGCCAGCTCGTAAAGAGATCACGTGCTACGTGACGCCAACAGGCAAAAAAAGAGTGTTCCACACTCGCCGCCATGGCTGCGATTGGCGCTGACTAACACTCCTAGGTTTATATCAACATATATACCCCAGAAAGTGGACGGGAGGATGACCGCCGCCGTAGCTCAGTGGTAGAGCATCGGACGCGTTATTCGAAGGTCGCAGGTTCGGTCCCTGCCGGCGGCAAGTCATCTTTTCGTCCACTTTACTTTCTTCACATTTATATTCTAAATACTACAGATAACACCCCCTGTACTTTCCTTGGCGTTATTGTCTGTTAGTTCTCATTAATATTGTGTCTAACAAAGATAAACGAGCCCTTGAAAAATCATCTGCTTTCCTTCATTCATAGCGAGGGTCTCGTCCTGGCAGACTTAATGCCTTCAGGTAGTATGCGAGGGATTATTGGTCAGCTGCCAGCTCGTAAAGAGATCACGTGCTACGTGACGCCAACAGGCAAAAAAAGAGTGTTCCACACTCGCCGCCATGGCTGCGATTGGCGCTGACTAACACTCCTAGGTTTATATCAACATATATACCCCAGAAAGTGGACGGGAGGATGACCGCCGCCGTAGCTCAGTGGTAGAGCATCGGACGCGTTATTCGAAGGTCGCAGGTTCGGTCCCTGCCGGCGGCAAGTCATCTTTTCGTCCACTTTACTTTCTTCACATTTATATTCTAAATACTACAGATAACACCCCCTGTACTTTCCTTGGCGTTATTGTCTGTTAGTTCTCATTAATATTGTGTCTAACAAAGATAAACGAGCCCTTGAAAAATCATCTGCTTTCCTTCATTCATAGCGAGGGTCTCGTCCTGGCAGACTTAATGCCTTCAGGTAGTATGCGAGGGATTATTGGTCAGCTGCCAGCTCGTAAAGAGATCACGTGCTACGTGACGCCAACAGGCAAAAAAAGAGTGTTCCACACTCGCCGCCATGGCTGCGATTGGCGCTGACTAACACTCCTAGGTTTATATCAACATATATACCCCAGAAAGTGGACGGGAGGATGACCGCCGCCGTAGCTCAGTGGTAGAGCATCGGACGCGTTATTCGAAGGTCGCAGGTTCGGTCCCTGCCGGCGGCAAGTCATCTTTTCGTCCACTTTACTTTCTTCACATTTATATTCTAAATACTACAGATAACACCCCCTGTACTTTCCTTGGCGTTATTGTCTGTTAGTTCTCATAAAGGCTAATGGGCACGCATTTATCGAAATACTTCTCAGGTGTGTTGCGTCATCCGAAAAGTATGTTGCGACACAACGGCGGCCGACGCGGACGTGCCGTCGTCGCTACTTCATTGAGGAGACCAAGGTGGACGGCGGAGGAAGGAGGCGAGAGGCCGAAGAGGAGCGTTGGCCGTGGCGTCCAGCCAGCCGAACTCCCAGATTGGTCGGTCCCCTCTTTCGGGAGAAATAAAGCTTTGATAATCATCATCCCAAATTGGTTGATTGGTTGGTTCCTCGAAGAATGGCTCAAACCACCACGGGGGTTCGCCCACAAAACGTGCGGCAGTAGAATTGGTGAAAAAAAAGAGAGGAGAGTGCTGTGATGATGTTGTTGTTGATGATGATGATGATGGTGATGATGATGATGATGATCTCTTGCTGATGGCGCTCACCCGCAAAGGGGGATGGGCCAAGAACCGGGCAGCAGGATCTCTATGGAATTTTCAAGTATTAGCTATGTTTTTTTTTTCTGTTTTAGTCTAAAGTTACAGCGTTTGTCTCTAGCTTCATAAGTATTTAATTCAAAGAACGTTCTAATCGCCTCGCGGGACGAGCCACTGGCGCTCGTCGTTTTCTACTCCTGCCTGCTGGCCGCCACTGGCGTGGCGCTACAAATACCTCGAGAGGGATACTCCTTTTGACAACACGGACAGTTTGTTGCTTTTAGATGTGAAGCATCTTATAGCGGAGTTCAATCCGGTGGTGGTGGTGGTGGTGTGCAGCGTGACCACCCTTACTGCGCATGCGCAAACCCTCTCCACTTCTCCTCTCCTTCCCTCTCACCCCTTTCCCTCTCCACATCACCTCTCCCCTTCCCCGTCTCGTTTCCCTTTCCCATTCCCATCTCCACTCCTCCTCTCCCCTCCCCTTTTCCCCCTCTACCCTTTCCCCCTCTCCACTCTACCTCTGAAACGCGGGCTCTAGATGCCGAAACACTGCTTCGCATCGCCTCATGGTCCCCTTTAGCGGGAGATGGTGTGATTTATTAAACACCAGTCTACATCAGCACGAACTTCTCTGGAGATTGTGATCAGAATATGGGCAACATCTGGCAAACCAAGGGCCATGACGTTCTGTTCACTGCTATATTGAAGGTATACGAAAACCCTCGCGCAAGCCAGACCATTAGGAAAGCTATGGCAGAGCTGCTGCTGATGCATTATGACAATCTATAATTACTGATAGGTTTAAAGCGTCCGCGTTACCTGGGCCAGGGTAACGCGCTATGGCTGGGCGCTGATGGTGAAATGCGGCACAGTTCTTCGTATAGAGGTTGGCGAGCTTTAAAGCACGCGCAGCCATTCCGAAATTGATAAGGCGTGACACACGCATGTGTAAGTATTCAAGATATTGGTGGAGGATCGAAGGCTCTCGAAGCTGACCGAGAAAATGTTATGCAACTTGTTGCTGGGCTCGTTGGCGCATTTTAACTCGGAGTAAGCAGGACGCACAACTACTCAAGAGAGGCAGAACGACAGGGCGTCAGAAAGACGGAATGCCCAATCTCTGCACTCTGACCAAAACTGAGGACGCCTGAGCTTTGCCTTCCTTAATTAAGGGCACATATGTTCGATTTATTACGCCGCGTAAGCGAATTCCCGAAGGATTTGATGTCTTCGTTGGCAGAAATGCCGAGCCACGCGGAAGGACCACTGCCGACGGCCTGCCTTCTTCCTCGACGCCTCGCAGAATGCTGTACTAGGGAATACTGTCCCCAGTCCGTGCTCGGGATGCACGAGGACCAGTGAGATTAATCATGGTCTTCTCACGGATCCCATCAGATAGAAAACTTTCTCCCGTCGGAGACCGACGATGAACATGAACGGGTGGTTCACGACAAAGTGTGTGATGTCCCCGACTCCAGGGCCGCCTCCGAGCACGGCCTCGTCCGAGGAAGGCGGGGGCATCTCGGCGCCTTCCTCGTTCACCTCCAAGAAGGCCCCGTGGAAGATGTCGTCCAAGGCTGTGCTTCCGGCCTTGAATATGCCGGATAGGTTGGCCTTCGGCGTGAACAGCTCGCGCACTCCCAGGTCCGTGAGGGCGCGTCGCAGTCCGCGACTGAGCACGACCGCGAACTTGGGCATCTTGACCATCACATTGGGCCGCTCGCGCAGGCCGTGCAAGAGGTCCGACAGTCGCTGCGCGGTCAGGTTCTCCTCAAGGCGCGACAGGCCGTCCATCTGGTCTGGCAGGATGAGGACCATGCTCGTCTTTCCGCCCAGGTGGGGCATCTCGAGCGCCGTGGCTTGCAGCTGGTCGCAGTGGGCTATGCCGAACGAGTGCATCTGGTTCATCATGTCCACGCGAACGACCGTGTGACCGTCCACGTGGAAGTCGTCGGGTCCCGTAAATGTTGGCTGCATTGAATACAGTTTTTTTATGGTTGTGTCGAAGTGCCCTAGTCACCCGTAGACGTTATGCCTATATTTATGGCTTAGGTTCCCGGCCATACATAAAGTCGCCAACAGGAGCCACAAGCTCGTCCGCTGCTCGCCGAAGGAATTGTAGTCGCCGCAATGACTAGTGTTCTACCAATCTAACGGGACAGGTGTCTTCATAGTTGTCTCTCTGGCCATAAAGCTAAAAGATCTGCATTCCTGGAGTTATATATGGGGGATAAATTGTAATTATACGCGTAAATTGTAAAAAACTGGAATCCATTGCGGAAAATCTGTTTCTCACATTATGCAAATAACATTTACCACAGTAGCTTCTGCATGATCAGACAAATATGGTCAAGACGCATCTTACCGCTCGATATACCTACAACGAGACTTTAGGGACGCTATAATCTCGAGTTCGCGCTTTTGTCCAGGCGATTTGCCTACGGTGCTGTACATCCTCTCCGATCGGCTCATACTGCCTCCGTTGGACAACTTCGCAATATGGCGAAATTTCAGACAGCGCTCAGAGTACCACTCCCGGAGTGTTTGTTTGTTTGATTGATTGATTGATTGATTGATTGATTGATTGATTGATTGATTGATTGATTGATTGATTGATTGATTGATTGATTGATTGATTGATTGATTGATTGACACTTTATAGCGTCCAGAAGAGGGGAAGGGGTCCAGAAGTTGGTTGCGCTGCTTAGGGCAGGTCGGCGGGGATCCCTTTGGATGCCGCGGATATAACCGAGATAATTCAATAGATGCTTTGAATACCCAGTAAGCTTAGCCATTGGCGTAAGCACGGGGCTGGGCAGGGGGAGGAGGGCGGCGGCCCTCACCCTCTAATTACCTGAGGGGCACCATTCAGTCGGGCTGTCCCGTCATTAATTAAAGAGCAGGGTACTGCACCCCCCTCCCCCTCCCTGATGATGCATTCCAAGAACTGTTTACCTCCCATCTTTAAACCAAAGGCAGGCTATTGTGAGAAGCCCGTCGTCGCTTTTCTTTTTTTTTTTCATCCATGATGAAGCATGTTTTTTGGACTCGATCAACGGGGTGGGGGGCACTGCGATCATGACTAGGATTTGGGGATATGTGCACGTAGCGCCATCTCTGGTCGATTACAGCGGTGGCCTGCCGTAACTGAATGGGCAATAGGCGAAAAAAATATCTTACGAAAGAAGCTAGTTATCAAAAACGACTCTCGGTTCTATACATTAGAGACTTATTTGAATATTCTGGTAAAATTACAGTATCGCACTACAAACCACGTGACTTGCCAGAGTGTTTAACAATGGGGCCCCATGTGTTTCTAACGGGCGGTCTTGAATTGTCCTGGGAAGCCACACGCTTTGTAGTGCGATACTGCAATTTTGCCAGAATGTTCCAGTAGGTCTCTGCTGTATAGAACGCAGAGTCGTTTTTGATAACTAGCTTTTTTCAATAGATATGATTTTTTGTCGCTTATTTCCCATTCAGTTAGGGCAGGATGCCGTTGCTGCCACCGAGAGATGGCGCTATGTAGAGATGTCCCCAAATCCTGGGAATTGAACTTTGCCCCCACCCCAAATGGAGAACCCTGTGAACACTTGCTGGCTGAGCAACCTGTAACCTGCCTTCGGAGGTATACCTGAAAGGGCGCCTCCCAGGCACCGTCGAAGTAGGCACCTGTGATGATCATCAGCTGCGTCCTAGGGCCGATGCAGTCCGGCGTGAGTAGTTCGCGTATCTTGCCCGCCGTCCCTATGGCCATCCGCTCGTTGACCTCGTCGCGCACCTCGAGAAAACCTTCGGCAAAGTCCACGGAGTGCACGATGTCATTGCCGTACGTGTCGTGCAGGAAGGTCTCGTACGACTTGAGGACCGGGCAGTTCCGGTCTCTGTACAGGCGGCTGGTCGTCTTGAAGGTGATCCCCGCCGTCGGGATCGTGATGCGCGCCAGCTCAGCGGCGAACAGGCGGTGAATCTGGCCATCGTTCGGGGTGTGCAGGGCGTAAGCGATCTCCTGCATACGGCACACAGGGCGGAGGAAGAACGGGAGTACAGGGTATAGGTACATACTTCCCGTTCTTTTGATACCTTTGGGATTATTACCGTAATAAGAAGTTTGTGATGTAAGGCCCTATCGGGAAAAGGGGGGCAAGCGAAGCTTGGCTTGTGCATGACGTACTTCTTCCTTTTTATTTTTTTCTGTCGCGTTGCGCAATGCTCCCTCTCAGCTGTTTCCTTCCTCCATGTCGGAAATTGTACCTTCATCCATGTGCTTAGCAGCGCAACATTTCACTAGCTATATACAGGCAACGACGGTCATGCGCTCATATCCATGCAACAATGAAATGATCAGTCACCTCCATAAAAGATCAGATTGCGATATCAGAAACGGCTGATCGCCCTTTGCAACCCACCGCCGATGCCTATGCTTGCAGTTACCACCTGCAGTATACGAAGAGGGTAACAATACATGACAAGCAGTTACTATCGCACAGGTAGAAAGTGCTACCGCCTTTTCTGGTTTCTTCTTCCTTTTAAAAAAGAGAGTACATAGTTAAGATAATTTCATGACGTTGTGCTAAAGGGCACAGATACGGCGACTTCAAAGGAGAAGACAAAATCAGAACGGCGGCGGGATATTGAGACATCTGCTCTACACGTCCCCGCGTGGAAATATCGAACGGAAACGTCTACCTATAATGTAAAGCGCTGGAGTGCTTATTTGGGTCGGTTGGTACTGTCCATAGAAAACTAGAAACCGCACGAACCACAGGACAAAAGGACACAGAGACGGCAGGGCATAGTCCGTTTGTCGTTTTCTATGAATGTAAAGCGGTAAGCCTTGCAGTAACGGGTAAAAACAAGTCACAGTTTTGCCGCATCGGCGAAGCAATGAATGCGATAGCAACAAATTGGAATGTAACGCGAAGAACGGAAAGCAGCTCGAAATTTCCAGCACGTCGCTCAAGCGCAAAGGACGCACGAAAAGAACACACACAGGACGAGCGCAAACTATCAAGTGTCACAGCTCGACACTTAATGCGCGCTGCTCAAACAAAGAAGAGAGAGAGAATAAACGTTTATTAACTATTCCTATTAGCACCTAAAGTGGGTGGGGCCCTTCGTCCAGTGCTCCACTGGCTATTGCAGCTCGCCGGGCCTGGTCCAGGGTTGCCAGTTGGCTTCCCAAGGCCTGATCCGAGAGTCGCGCCTCCCACGACCAGTGTGGTAATGTGTGTGTTTTTATGAGCGTGGAGTTCGCCGCAACAGGACGCAAGGTACAGCTGTATAAGAAGGACGCACGAAACGAACGCACAGCTATGCACAAGACGAGCGCAATCTAACAACTGTCACAGTTGTTACTTTCTGTTTGAACAGCGCGCTCCTTTCGCAAACGCGGCCGCTGCAGTGAGCGAAGTGACCTTCGTACGCTCTGCAACTTCAGCGCCGACATCGTGGTGAAGGCTCAAGGCACACAACCACCCCCCTCACGAGATAAGCGCGCGCGCAGGCGACCACGCCCTGTAGGGCAAAGTGCGCCTGGCGACGCAGGAGGCGCGAGCGCATCGCAACGAGCGGGGCGACGACCTTTAAAGTGCGCCCCTCGCACCATCTCGCTTGTGACCAGGAAAGCAAGCTGAAGTAAATAGTTTATATAAATAGCTCGCCGTTAGCATGCTGAAAGAATGGTTGTATAGTGTTCTGTGCTTACGCCTCATGGCCTATCCGTTTAACGCCGCGTGCTGCGGAGCGAGAGGTCACCTGTTCGATTCCGCGCTTCGGAAGAAATTTTTGTGATATATATATATATATATATATATATATATATATATATATATATATATATATGGACACTCTCCGCTGGCAAAAACCAGCGGAGAGTGTCCATATATTTGCTATCGCAATAGTAAGGCAGCCTCACTAAGCTAGCAAGAAGACTGCACTCGCTCCAGCCCTCCTTTGGCGCGAAACGTACCTCGGCTGTTTCGCAGCGGGCTCCGGCCAACGTCATGGACAGCGCGGCGGCCACGGTCACCGGCGAGAAGATCACGTTCTCCCGGGCGCAGGAATTTTGAGCCATGCGAGCCACGTCTTCGTGGACGCGGTCGCCCTCAACGTGATGCACCAGTTGCCGGTACAGGTCGACGGCGAGGCCCACGATCACAGGCTCCAATGTCTGGAGGTGCGCCGGTTGTGCGGCTTTGTCATGACCATTGGTCGTCGGGAAGTTACGGTCGGTCGATGGAAACTGGTCAGGTCTGCGGCCTCCGTCTTGAGCCGCTGGGTTTTCAGCCGCGTGCGAGCCGTGCAGAAGTCGCTGCAGGAAATGATGCACCCTTGTCTGGAAATTATGCACTCTTGTCTGGATATGATGCATCCTCGTCAGCGTTCTGGAATGGCGGCCGGTCCCTTTTTCGTCTCGTGCAGCGCGCGGCCACGAGTGGACCGTGTTGCTGCCGATGATGATTTCTATCGTGAAATGGCACATACCCAGCATGAAAAAAATAAGAAAAAAGAATCCTGGAACACGATGTTGCTGCTCCTCGATTGCTGCTACGTTCAAGAAAAGGCTTATCGGAGGAACGAAAAAAAAAAGAACCTACTAAGTTATATAGTGATTATTAGCTATTCCGAGATACATGTCCGCCTCGGTTGAACAGTGGTTACGGTGCTCGGCTTCTGACCCGAAGGTCGCGAGTTCGATCCCGGCCGCGGCGATCGCATTTCGATGGAGGCGATATGCTAGAGGCCCGCGTACAGTGCGATGTCAGTGCACGTGAAAGAACCCCGGATGGTCAAAATTTCCGAAGCCCTCCAGTACGGCGTGCCTCACAATCATATCGTGATTTCTGGACGTAAAACCCCCCATATTATTATGATCCGAGATTACATACATCGGCGGCAGCGAAGCTTGTTCGCCTTTCACTGCCTGAAACACTTAGGAAGGCTTAATTGTCTATCAGGCCACTGCGCAAATTTTTTTACTAGAGAGATTACGAACGCTTGCTTCAATATGCACGCTTTGCTATTAATGCGAAATTTCCATGCAGTCAAGAGCACTCTGCTAGCGAGCCGGGTGTGCAACGTCGATAACGAAACAGCACTGACACACCGCTGGTTACACGACGTTTACTTTTGCTACGACATCAGTCTTGTGCTCACTTGGAATTGTGTGCACATCCGCGCGAATTTCGCGACCCCACGGCTACTACCGTCTACGTCATGCGGCTTACACTGACCCGCACCGAACATTGTAATGGGTGGGGTAATTTAATTACGATGACCATGCACTGCTTTACTCTACGGACATCTGCATGCAAACGCTGCCGTCGTTTTGAGACTACTGAAGGTTTCCATTTGGCAAATGCTGCACCGACCGCATATGATGACTTCCCAAGAATCTTGGGAAGAAGATTACTTTTAAGGGCTCGATTTTTCTTTGTTATACACAATATTAATGAGAACTAACAGACAATAAAGAATCTTAACATACCGTGCGTCGTTAAACGAACACTTACCACTTGCCATAGCCAAATGAACCGGTAGATGTTGCTAAATGTTCGCCTTTTAGTAAGGACTAACGAAACGCATCAGACTTACAGCCACCATCGAGTCGTACTCGCAGTTGCCTTCCCGAAGCTTAGGGGCTGTACGATGTGTTCCGATGTCGCCGAACAGCCATTACTATACGAGCCGCCCAAAGTTACTTCTGCCAGCACAATAAATTGATGCACGAATCCACACGTTTTCACACGTTCATCGTTTATACCATTGTTTATTGCAACATAACTGTTCGCTAAAATGTTCGCTCTCAGGATAAGCGACACATAATTTCATTCTAGGCCGCAACTTACGTTTGCGTAGACACTTGAATTTGAATTCAAGCGGCATCACTGACAATACAGTTTATTACCTTTATTGGATGTCGATAACTCGGTCTGTCCGTCATTACAAAGGAGTTGGCGCCGCGGGCGGCGCCTATTGAACGCAGTGTGTTATTCAAGGCGTTGGCACAGGGTCCAACGGTGCCGTGTCGGGGCTTGATGAGAAAAATGAAAGGCCGGTTCACGATGAAGCGCGTTATTTCGCCCAAACCCGGACCTCCACCGACCACGACTTCCTCGCAGGCCTCCGAGGACTCGGCGCCTTCCTCGTTCATTTCCAAGAAGGCTCCGTGGAAGGCGTCCGCCAGGGCGGGAATCCTCGTCTCGAAGATTCCGGACAGGTTGGCCCGCGTCGTGAACAACTCGGGGACGCCTATGACCCTAAGGGGTCCGCGCAATTTGCAGTTGAGCTGTACCCCGAACTTCGGGGTGCAGCTTTTATATTAAGAATTGTTCATATGAAATGTCAAAGAATATTTGTAATATCAACTAATGATTAAACAGAAAAGAAAAGCAAACACATGAAGGAAAGAGTGCAATAATTATTACTTATACAGTCACGCTCAATATGGCATGCGCGTGACCTGGTGAGTTCAAAGATTGCGCATTCCTTCAACTTGTTCTAATTTCCACAACTAAATGTTACTTTCTTATTTGGGATCATCAACAAGTGAGAGAACGGCGTTTACTTATAGAAAAGAGGGCTAGTGGAAGATATGCGAAGTCTTTGAAGTACTGAGGCCACGCGCTCCCGCGTTGCAAGTCATATTGAGCGCGACTGTACACTCAGACCAGATACCTAAATGATTATCCTGAATAGAAATTAGAACATTGGTACTAAAGTGTAACCCGACCTTTTCTTCTTATTCTTCTTATTCCCCTCGGTAACGGGGCTCATACCCAATACAGGGAATATGCCAAGAAGTGGGCGGATTATTCCGTTCGCTTCCATAGGTTAAAATTACTGGGTTGCTATATTTAAATACTATATTAATTGGAATCACAGACACCGACAACGATAGGTGATAATGAAGAGTAAACCGAGTCGGCGTTCGGTTGCAGCCTTAAATTGAGCACCATCACCGGAAACAAACTTTCATTGAAAATACAGAGGCTACACAAACAGAGTCGTGACAATCCAGAGTTAAAATGAAAAACCGTAACCACACGTTCGACACCTGCTCCATAACCGAACGTAACGTGCCCCACGGGTAAAAGCAAGATTCCTCTGACTTTTCAGTCATTTCGGTTCTATAGCAATCACGACAGCTCACACAGCAGCGAAGTGCATCGTTACACATAGTTGCTTCCAATGCCAGAGGACGTAACAAGAAACAACAGACAACAGCCGTTGCCTGAATTTATTCGACAAGGACCCCGGATACATCAGCCCAGCTTTTCACCTGTATAGCGTACGATGGCAAAACGGCCTTGCAGCGTAGCAGGCGCATATTATTTACGACGGCATCGTGCGCTCGGCCTTGAGGAATGCGAATCACACCAGTGACACGTAGCCTTCTTTTTACACACATCAAGCGTCACCGCAAGCTCTACAAGCGTTTGCGAGTTCCTAGGGCCTTGCTTAACGCATGATGCATCTGACATTGTGGATAGGTTCGTTTGTCTCCGTGATATCACGTATGCGTATGCCTAACCATTCTGCCTTGAACGTCACGAGTCAGGTTGCTCTGTATATCACGCTTGCTGTGAGGAAAACAGCTATATAAGAGCACTCTCTGATTCTGGCCGGCTTGTATGTCCTTCCCACAACCCTCTTCCTCGCCCTACATAAGCACGAAAGCCCATCACACTGAAACGTTACGTTTGCCATTCCAGTAAGACCGTATGTTTCCTTACGGAATCCACACGTTTTGCATATATTTTCCATATATTTGCCATATATTTTGGCAAGAATATTACGGAACCACACGAAACTATTGGAATGACATATATGGAACGCTTCAGCAGGCATGGCACGCATGCTTCGTACGAACGAACAGTTTCGGGATGAAGTTCGTGGTCCCGCGCATACCTGTGTCCATTTGTCGAGGGGCATCCAGAAGTATGGAGCTCGCAAGCCGTTTGCAACCATTGCCTGCTGCTCTTGGTCCCGCAGACGTTCTATGGTCAAGTCGGAATCCAGCAACGTGGCAAAAGTCCTGACTCTCCGGATACACAGGCCTGGCGCGCGGGATCACTGAGTTCGTTTACGGGCCATCCACAAGGTTCATCTTGCAGCTGACGATGTAAAGGGAAAGGTGAGTGGTTGAGTGACCATGTGTCGAACGTGCGCCAGTTCTCGTCGGCTAAACTGGCAACACAAAGGTCTCGGTGTCAGTCGGAGCCTGCGACGGAACAAGCTGAGGACGCGCAACAGCTGATAGTTTATCCTCGGCTGCGAAATATAATTAATTCATAGTCTCGTAGAGAGAGTGAGAGAGAGATTCTTTATTAGAAAAACAGAGATTTTTGCCGGCGTCTGTATACCCCATGTCATGCTACTCTGTATAGGGACGGGTAATACATGGGATTAAGATATTCCAGAAGAGAGGGAAGAGAATAATAATAGAAGGAAAGAATATAAACAGATATGAAATGCGCAAGTGAACCTGGCAGAAATATTTACAACTAGGGTACCAGGTAATTAAGGCTTTTCTATGTGAAATAGTCAATCATTAAAGCTTTCCGACTAGGCCAATTTCTGACAGGTAATTGAATAGTGACTGTAAAAACCATCGCTGTTTTGAAAGGCCGGGCACCGGGCCTAATATTTTGTGCAACATTAACTGATTGTGGCAAATCATGTACATTTGTCGCTCAAACAATTCTCTCTCGTCGCGGTATGCGGGACATTCCAGTAATATGTGCTCCACTGTCTCTATGCTGCCACAGTTATCACAGCAGGGACTAGTGGTGCGCCCTATGCGGTACAAATAACTGTTCGTGTATGCCACGTTCAGTCGAAGACGATGGTACAGCGTCTCTAGGTGCGGAGGAAGTGTTCGGGAAATTTTCGCTCTCACTTCTGGGTCAATACAATGCAGAAAGTTATCTTGGTGAAGCGTCGCATTCCAGAGGCGGTCTTTTTCTTGATAGGCATTTCTTTTCGATGTTCGAGGCCTCGGCTTTGGTAAAAAAAAGTCACAGTTTCACCGCAAGGGCGAAGCAATGAATGCCATAGCAACAAATTGTAGTGCTACACTAAGTGAGGCTGGCAGCTAACTGTTTTGTATCCGATCTCACGTAACTACAAAACGCTGGTGTAAGAGAATACGGCCGCTCCAGGGACAGATGCTCTCCGCACAGTCACTTCGCGTTGAGAGCGCAGCACGTAGAAGGGTATACGAGCCGTCTGCTGTGATGGCTGTCGAGATAGCGTGCGGGCCAGCGATCGCGACCGCGCCCTTAGATTCAGAGTTCAAAGTGGCTGCTCGCGCGACAACCCCACCCCCACCTCGCGTCTTTTCATGCTCGATAAAGAAGGGTGTGGCGTTTCCTGTCTGCTTCGACGCCAGGCCTCCCGAGCGGGGTGATGTTATCGCATGCACCCTCCGAGCGACGGAAATGGGCCGGCTCGTTTGATCTCTGCTTCGACCGCGTTCGTCACCCCCGCTCGCGCGCTTTTAGCCGTGGTAGAGGAGGAGGAGGAGAAAGAGGAAGGAAAGGCAGGAAGATTAACCAGACGCGCGTCCGGTTTGCTATCCTACGCTGGGGGAAGGGGATTAAGGGAGAGAAAGAAGGGAGATAGAAAGAAGGGAGCATACAAAAAAGTAACAATACACGCGAGCCTAAAGAACACAGCTGCGTTCCATAGTACTGGACTCAGGATCTCAGACGTTCCGCTGTAGAGAGTCGTGTCATGGTGCCTACTGAAGGCTTGCAAGTACTGGACATAGAACATCCAGTACTTGTTGCACGGACTGAGCGTAGGGCGGTTTCAGCTTGCCGACGAACACGCGGAGTGTGTCCAACAGTGACTGAAGCACTATGATGGTTGGTTTGTCTTCTTCAGGCAACTGGTCAGTCGGAGATTCAGTGCGCACTGTTGCCGATGTGCAGTGTGAATCTGCATGTCGCTGCGACTTCGGCGACGCAGGCCAAGCTGCGTCAGTAGTGTCCATGCCTTCATTGTCGTGCTGGTTTGCACCGGCCGTCGATGATCTCTGTGACTGTGGCTTCGGCAATGGAGGCCAAGTGGAATCTCCAGAAACTGTGCGTTTTACTGCAGTTTGTTTCGTGCCGGCCGCGAAGGGTCTGGGTGACAAGGGAGTTGGTGAAGCAGGGCGTTCAAGGGGCGCTGCAGATGCACAAGCATTGGTTTTCTTGGATGTACGTCGGCGCCGATTTCGCCGCTTTGTGAGCGCTTTGCGCTGAAACCCATTCTGCGGACACTTGTATAGTCAATGTTCTCAAGTGTTCCAATTGTAATGGACCTCACGAAGCTTCCTCAAAACAGTGCCCAAAAATGAAAAGAGAAATTGCTGTGTTGAAACAAATGGCAAGGAACCATACATCGCATCGCGAGGCTGCCGAAACAGCCGTGGTAGAACATACAATGCGCGGGGGGATCTTATGAATGTGAACTTCATACCACAAGGACACGACGGCGACGGCGACGCCAATGGCGACGGCAAAAACCCGTCGAGACTGTCCATGTAATTGCTATCGCAATAAAATATTCTTATGAAATTCCTATATTGGAGTCTTGTAGATGTTCGCTGAAACCGATATGACGTTCGTTATTTTTCTATGCATAAGAGGCATTGGTGCCGAAGAGAGCTGCAGTAGGACAGACTGTTGGGCTAGCTGGTCCTGCATTTGAACAAAGTGAAATTAGCGCAAATGAAGAAAACAAAGGCGTGACAAGGACGGCCGCTTCGAGCAAGCGCCCGTCTTTGTCACGCCTTTGTGTCCTTCATTAGCGCTAATTTCGCTTTGTTCAAAAACAAAGAGAGTGGTATTACCAGGTAAACCGTCGTAGCAACCCAGAACAATCTGCTCCCATTTTTGAGTCCCAAGCTCACAAACCATATTTTTTTTTTGGGGGGGGGGGGGTCGAGTTTACTTTAAGCATCAGCAGTGTTGAAACGGCCCGCAGGGCAAGACTGAAGTACCCACCCTCTGACAAGTCGCTAAATTAGCACCAGTTCATAACATGGCGATTATTACAGAAACGCACATTCCTCACACTCACGCTGTAGTTGCATCTATACCCAGGAGTATACACCACAATGCAGATTGCAGGGCGGCTCGCGCCAACCTCGATTACATTATCTGGACATGTCCCGCAGCGACACGCACCATAAAACACAGCACCAACCCTACATTTAGGATAACCACGCCCGAGCAGTGGGAGGCTATGCTGCCCAGCGCGTGCCCGAATGACCAACTCTGGGCAGTCCGGCTGGCCGAAGACGCCGCTAAGACTCAGGGTCTGGCAGCCGCCTGAGGAAGGGGGGCTCCGGTAGGGCTAATTTCCCGGACTCCGCCTACCTTGACCCAAGCAAGGACAACAAGTTTCGTCTCTCTCTCCACTTTCTCGTGTCTTGAAAGTAATACACACTCTATTCTATAAACAATTGACAATATGGCGTGAGTTGGTACGGGTATTATAGCCATTTTTCTTGAGGCCGGGAAGTAGCATCGGTGTTATTTAAACCTCCAAAGGCAGAAGCATTTGGCTGCACTTGCAAGCGCCATGTTCCAAGGCAGCTGGTGCCGAATACGCTTCGGTTTGACAAAATTAGCTCGGGTTTGTGTCATTTTAGGCCTGATAAAAAATCTTCACATCATTCTTGCTCTATCAGATAATGCGATTTTTCAATGAACAAGAATACCATTCACTCCAATAATACCAAAATTTGCACCCTCCTATGACGCACCCGAAATAAATATTTCGTCTTACTCATTTATAGGTGTAGCGTCAAGCCATCGTAAATGGGCTTCTTCTGAGGATTGGCTCTTCATGGAAGAATCCAGTCGTTGCCAATCAGAACTGATCTCCATAGACCAGCAAGAAAGCAGTACATTAGCGCTGAGAGGCGACGCACCTGCAAAGAAACAATATAGAAAGGCGCATTCTTCAATACGTATCATCATGTTCTATTGCAATGATAACGAAGTAAAAAGATAGCATAAAATAACCTTGGTGCTGTTGTTTTACTTCTGACGGTGGTCTAGTGGTGGTCTAGCGGCTGAGCCGAAGGTCGCGGTATAGTCGCGGGATCGAATCCCGGCCGCGGCGGTCGCATTTCGGTGGAGGAGAAGTGCAAGAGGCCCGCGTGCTTAGGTTTAGGTGCACGTCAAAGAACCTCAGGTGGTCGAAATTACCGGAGCCCTCCACTACGGCTTCTTTCATGACCATATCGTGGTTTTGGAACGTGAAATCCAAACAATTATTCTGTTGCTATTTCTTCCCAATACCTTAAGCCAGTATCACAGTGTGAAATTATGGATTTAATTGCATTGTTCCGCACTTGGCGACGTTATTTGGACTTGCGGCGTTCTTCAATCGCGCAATATTCTCGGAAAATATTCAGAACAGTTTTTGTCATCTTATTGTACATTATAAACTGTGCGAGCGATATCGCATTGAAGTCACGCAAACGAATTGCAATCTCAATATTTGTTTCGTGATTTCCTTCATTCGGCGATTTCTTCGACCGCTCACTTTATATCCATATTAGCGGTATGCCGCTCAATTTTTAAGATAATTTTGGCTGCTACACAACCAACCGTTAACTAAGTTCATAGTTTCGACAGAAATATTATATTAGTGCCATGTACCACAAACAGCACGTCATTGAACTGCGACAGAGCAACTTTTCCACGTAACCTTACTCATGAACGCATAGATATCTATTGAAGCGCACACGACAGCAAATGTATCCAGAGGTTTTATTTCTTAGCATACGACATCGGCACCAAGATGTGACGGACATAAAAGGGAGAACTGTTCGTGAAGGAATACATCCAGCCCGACCTTATAGCGTACGCGACACTATCAGGCTGTCATTAATAACGACCGCTGTCTGAAAGGAAATTACTTGCGGGTAAAACAATGCCGATAGCTCTATAAATCAAGAGAAACAACTGCCGAGACACTGCGCCGTATATCATGTAGTGTCCTCGCTCCTGTTCACAACTGAACAAATATAGAATCGCAGTTTTGAGTGTATTAAGATGTCAACGACATAATATTAAGGAGTTGCGAAACTTGCTCTGTGAACGAGAATGCGATGATTCTTTTTGTTTTCAGATCTTACGCTCATACATAAGATGAACATAAACGATTGTCTTACCCTCCTCAAAGGGCTGAAAGACACGCTGCAGGCCATCTTAGGCACTACAGCTGTAAACCTTGTGAAGTTTCGCAAGCTTCTACATACACAGTGGTGCCCAGTGTCACTTTACGAAGTAGGCTAGCGTGCAGAGTTTTCAGCGTGACATGTTTTTCTTTTTATTATTCCTTTTAGCCGTGCCTTGTGAGTCATATCCCACTAACAGTTGTCGATACACTAACAAAAAAAGCCAGCCAACAGTTCTCTCTTGTGCCGCGTGTCTTCGTCACGCGGTTCCGTCAAATGATGCAACTTTGAGAGCTGCCCTCGCCTTCTCGGCGACGTGACATATTAATCGCTAAACAAGAACCAACGACCTTACGGCACGAACTGATGACTTCGTTAATTGTATTTAAGTGCTTGGTGTGGACACCCAGAGCTGCGGTTTTGCGCCATCGAAGCCCCCACTTTGCGGCCGCCTTCTTTCAACGCCAGACATGAAGCTCCTCGCTGCACTTTTCATGGTGACTCTGGCCGCGACTGTGTGCTCGGATCTTTCGGAAGCAAGGGAGGTGAAGAAATCCGAGTATCGCCGCTACATGCGCTTCGCGCGTATGCTGGCCCTGAAAACTTCCCGCGAGCACGCAAAAATTGTGACCGAGATCACCGGGGTTACGGTAAGTGCCAGGGACTGCAGCGACTGCTGTTGCTGACACTTCCTGCCGGATGCAAGACGATCGCTAGCGGGATTCCAGTTTACCCTCGTAAATGGCATGCCGATAAACAATTCCGAATCACCGTAATGTCTCTTCTAACCCAAGACGCAAATGTGCGAATGTCAAGCAAGTATTTGTGTATTTTTACGCCCAGCCCTAATTATCCCGGCACGCTATAGTGTCTAAAGTTCGCAGCATCGAATGACTCGCATGGCGCTTTCGTGGAACTAATGCATGCGCAGCAAACGTAGTACGCGAGATCTCACTTGTCAACTTGAGAAAATAGACAAATGTTTCCACGTCCTCGAAGTTGCTGGCACTTTAGCCGAAAATAGGTTTTCAGCTCCTCTCTTTAGCAATGACTTGGAGAACAGGCGCCTATCCGCACGGTACACAAGTGCACGCAATGTATTTCGGCAATAGCAGCAGCACATGGCGCCCTGTCACTGCTGACGCCTTGTACCACATGGTATAGGGATACCGAAACAATCCAAGTATCGCGCCCATAGACGAACAGAGCGTACAACAAAATCCGGAAGACCAGCGGGAGGCGTTGCTGACGTCACTACACCCCAAGGACCAGCTCCGGCTGGTGCACAGGGCTTGGGCGTCGGCTGCAAACCATGGCCACCTGGAATAAGCAAGAGACTTAACTGTGGGCGAACAGAACGCGTGCCTGATCGTAAAATAAAGTTTAATTCTCTCTATTCTGCAGACCTCGATCCAAGCCGCTCCAAACAGAAGCGACTTCTAATTTTTTTGCTTCTCAGGAAAATTCGCGCTACTATGAGTAGTCGTTAATCATTTTCCTTTCTTTGCTCACCCAAAACGTGACAGCGGCGCCACCAGATCTGTGTGACGTCACACTCTCAAGTGTTTTCTATTTAGCATGTCGTACGTACTTTTCAGCGGGACGGCAACCTTGCCACCATTCGTTATAATGCCCTGGAGACAAAGTGCAAGCCAGGATCTCGCCCTCCAGTACGACGGAGGTGTCCCCCATTACCTGAAGCAGTAAGCGTTCGCGATCGCCCTTTCTTTCCACTTTCCGTTTTTCCGTCTTAAGCAAAGCCCATATTCCAATACACTGAATCCTTCGCGTTACAAAAAAAAGCAAAAGGTATGGCGTGGCTTTTGTGACCGATGGCGCTCAGAGTTCATTCGAAAATGCAGTGAATTTGGTATACTCTTTATTGTTGAAATAACTGCTCTTCCACTGTTGGTCCTTACACATGGAGAGTTCGTGTATAGTTGCCTGAGCAGTATACGGATGCACATTTGGAAGAGTTGGTGATCGTGCATCTTGCAGAGGAATAGTGCGATGTAAAACGAAGGCAAAAGTACACCTTAATTAGGCGAGCGCTGACTGTCAAATGAAAAATTTTAATTGAACAAACATCGTATAAGCAAAGGCCACTCAGGCGCATACATGAACACGTGTGCGGGACAAGATGAAGCAGATGAATGTGATGTCTTATTTTACGTCGTTCTACTTGGGTGTTTCCTCCAACTTTTGTCATTGTTTTACATCCGCGCTCTTCCTTGACAAGATGAGCAGTATACATTTAGTACGATGCTTGTTTCCTGTACGTTCGCTAAGAAATGCTTCGCATTTAAAAAGGTCTGTTGACAGGTGTCGAATCTGCGACATCCCTGTCCGCGACAACAGGTGACGGGCATTTTACTACTACGCCACCGTACACTTGCAATGGCTTCACGAATGCGCCTTTTATCTCTCACGCTTTCCTTTTGCAGCGTTCTTGGTTTGAGGGGTGGTGTCGCCATCTGGGAGCGGTAGCGGGAAGTAATGCGCGGCCTCCGCGATCAACTTCGGCAACGCGCCGATGCTACAACCGTGCCATTCGGCGCGTTTCCAAAAGGGAAGTGTAATTATGTTAAAACACCGCGAGGTGGCCGCTGTAGCCCAAGCCTCGTTCATAGCATCCATCAATATAAAAAAAATATAGCTTTCCGACGCTCGCCTGGTTCTCGTAACGCGTTCCCCGCTCGCCCTGTGAGAAATCACGGCCAGTCTAGAGTAAAGTCTAGAGGGGAGACACGACGCGCGTCTCGTTTCCTGTCGCGCTTCTCGTCCAGCCGTGGCGTGATCTGTCTGTTAAAGGGGCCCTGCAACACCTTTCTGAGTTATATTGGAATAGTCTGATTATTGACGTATGACTTTTCACGAGTCATATGTCGCAAAAATTTTTCGAATCCGTCAAGTCTAAGTGGTGTTACCAAATGATAGAAATCACGTTCCGCAGATTTCTCCCTCTGCTCAACGCCGCCAGCGCGCGGAAAGCTGCGCGGGGCGTGGAGGTAGGGAGAGCAGAGGTGCGAGGAGGTGCCCAAGAGTTACGTCAGCGCCGGCGGAATTTTTTTCTTCATTTTTTTTCTCTCTGGCGTCTGGGCGCAACCACGTGGCCTGTGGCGCCACTTCCGGCCGGCTTGCGTGGTCCTCGTCGAGCGGAGCCCATCGCACCGTGTATCGCGCGTGCTTGAAAACTGCGAGTCGGTTTGGTAATGTTGAGTGTGCACCTCGAACTGCCGTAGTGTTTTCATCGCTCTGCCAACCATGGACGCAAACCAGCGTGCGGGTTTGGAACGAATGACAGCTGAGATGGGTTTCGACCCACACTCCGATACACCGCCTCGTCGCACTGCTCGCGCTTGAATCGTATTCAACACGGCAAAGCTGCGTGCACCCTCCTCCCAGTGGCGGTACTGGATTGACAGTATTTAAGCCGGTGGGTGGGCACTTCGATGCTGTTTGCTCTTCGAATGCGGGCGCACAGCGAGTGCGGGCCGACAACAAGGAACTAAAGACTAGAAGAAAGGATCGTGGGGTATCGGTCCGGCGCGGACCCATACCCTGGCTGTCTGCAGCTACCGTGAAAATGCGAGTCTGCTTGGTTGCTGTGTCGCGGTTTCTCGGGAACGTGAGACTACGTTGAGGATACGCCGGGGTATGGCTCGATGACATACTGAATAGACAGCGAACGGGACTCTCGCCATACAGCGAACACAGGTATCCTAAGCTAGCCGGCGCCAGCATTGTTATCGGAGAAATCCTGCACCCCTGCCTCTGTCGGTCGTGAGAACGTGCCGACGATGCAGTTTCCAGCTGTCGAGGCAACACTCGAACGGCTGCCACTCTCAAGGGCAACCGGCGATGGTCAAAAGCACAGAAATATTCACGATTTCGGCACTGCGCATGGTGAAGAAAACGCAACCACGCAACTACGAGCAGAAGAGCTGTCGGTGAGACCGGAAGTGCTAATATGAATGTTTGTTCGGTGTTTAAACGGCATAACACAATGTAAACATACATATTATCTACTTATTGAGCTCAAAATTAACAACGAAGGTAATAATGAGGGTGTTATCGTGATTATAACATCAGCCAATGGTGGAACTGCCGACAATCGCGTCATATATTGTGGACTAATACATCATTTGTCGAGAGAAGAGGGAGCGATTTTGAGCTGACTTTGAGGATATATTGTAAATTCCAGGCCGCTCGCTTCGCTATAATATTTGGCTCGCGTGTTCTCGGGAGCCTCGACTACCGATTGGCAGCGCTTTTTGACCCTGCTCAAAAAGTGTTGCAGGGCCCCCTAAATCATTGACATTCCGAGGGATGGCGACCTTAGCCCAAGCTTCGATGCCAGCTGTCACCACCCAGTACAAAGGAACGAAGGAAGGCTGCCATCGAGGTGCCTTAAAGCTCAGCGTCCGGTCAGCGACGCTCTTCTGGCTGTCACACCGCTCTCGCCGTGCGAATTGAACGGCCTGAGCAACACAGCAACGGCACTTTGCCGAAGCCAATCTCGGAGGCCATAATTAATGCATCACGACACTAAAGAGGACCGACTACGAGCGCTTCAGTAGTCTTAGCACGGCGGACGCTTTCGCCGCAATATTGTAGGAAACTCTATGGTCGATGAAAGGCGGCATGCACATTGATTCGTTTCGGTGACGAAGCAGTTAAGTGATTCGTCATTCGCGTCAGCATGTGACGCCTCTTCGCTAACGTAGGGCCGCTTCTAAATGGATCAACGCTGTTTCTCCGCCTGCTACTGCTTCGAGTGCACTGGCACCGACTAATAAAACGGCTGCAATAAACGCCGCTGAAAGGCAACGACGTAGACGGATGAATGTGGTGCAAGTGCGTGCATTGGTGCAGCGAGAGTACAATAAACATTCACTTACTTCAGTGAGGACACGTTTCACTTTCGTGTTATACCGATTCCTTTGGCGGAGGAATCAACCAAGTTTTTATCTACTTTTTGCTGCTCGCAGAGCGCGGTACGTCTAACTCCCGGCTCTGACGTCTCGCTTCCGCTTCTCTCTAGGGTCATTCCACGCCAAACGTCCCAGCCGTTTCGGCGACCATCTCAAATGCATATAAAAATTGTGCTCATTTGGTGCATCGAAAGCAGTTAATTGCTAGAATATTTCAGAGAAAATAAAATTTGGTCACGCGGGAGCCTTCCGAATTTCGCAGAATGTCGTGTGGTTTGTCAGAAAAATTATTCTGAGTGTATCGTTTCTTATTTAAATACCAAACTTGGTTTAAATATTAATCAAAGGAGTTTCTGTAAGGTGTTCGAAGCTCAGTAATACTACTCCAGTTTTTATGCCATATACGCCTCAGGAAATTTCGTCAAAATGTTCTATGTTTACATTTTTTTCCTTATGATGCTGCGCTATTTATGAATATCTGAGTAACGATTACTTACTCCACAGAATGTATATTTTACGTAAAAAATATTTTCAAACCACTGATGTTTCTAAATTTTACGAGAAAAAAGTCACAAATTTAAGAAAACCGTCATACTGGTCCACATTGAGAAGCAATTTACACCACGTGGTACTCCAATTAAAAATCAACTTTATACCTCAATCGAAAGCAAATAAATTGTTCTTATATGATAAGTTTTATCATTGCAATTTTTATTCTAAGGAAGAAAATAGTTTTTGATTTTCCCCATTTACGGCAATAGGGAACTTCAACGAGGAAGCGGCCGTATGACCAAATGGGAAGATAGCCGTCAATGGGGAACTCCAAAATTTATTTTCTTCCTTGAAACAAAAATTGTAAAGACAAAACTTGCCATGTAGGAACTATTTATTTGCTTTCGATTAAGGTATAAAGCTGATTTTTAATCGGAGCACCACGTGGTGTAAATTGCGTCTCAATGCATGTCGACCAAAATGATGACGTTGTCAAATTTGTGATTTTTTGTCGTAAAATATAGAAACATCAGTGGTCTGTAAATATTTTTAAAGTAAAATATACCTTCTGTAGAGTAAGTATTCCTCACTGAGATATTCATACATAGCGCTACGTTATAAGGGAAAGAATGCAAACATGGCACATTATGACGAAAATTCTGGAGGCGTATATGGTCTAAAAATTGCAGTAATATTCTTGAGCTTCGAGCACCTCAGACAAGCGTCTTTGCTTAATATATAAGCCAAATTTGGTATTGAAATAAGAAATGATACTCTCAGAACAATTTTTCTGACAAACCGCCGTCAGACGACACTCTGCGAAATTCAGAAGGCTCCCCAAACCTACAGGACCAAATCATGGCCGTCCAGTGCGCCCGCGACAGGGCCGTTAGCCCAGATCTGCCGGTCCCCACGTGGGAGTAGCCGGGTGGCGCGGGGCAACCTCAGCGTCTGCACTGGGCTCTTAATAAAGTTGTACTCTCTCTCTCTCTCTCGCTCTCTCTCCCACGTGGATTGCTTGGTGGTACTGGATAACAGCGAACATAGACGGGGACAGAGGAAGAACACACAAGACATAGCGCTGAACCTTCTAAGCCATCCTCGTGAACTTCATTTCCACATCTTTGGGCTCTTTCAATTGTCCCACGCATCCAGACACTCTCATCTCGCTAACTGCCTTTCGCAAGATGCCGATCGCGGGAGCTGGGTTTCTGCATAGGTAACAACATTCTTTCACCAGCTGTCCTGACCATGTTTAGAAGCCTCCCTCCAACACGAAAACGGCCAGAGCGATGTCACTCTTATAAGGAGTGCCTGTTTCAGCGTGTACACGTAAGTGTTCGGGCCACCCGTGCCTTGACACAGTGGAAGGAGTGTTTGCGCATCCTGGACACAACAACCGAGTGCTGGTGGCAGCACATATACTGCCCAGTCTACGGGCCATGGCTCGCAAAAGGATGCCTGCCGAGTCCAACCCGGTACACACCGTTGGGGATCTGCACCTTCAAGTGACGTGGAACACGTCCTCAATCAAGGACCCAAGTTCGCCGTGAAGCCTAAGACGACAGCGCCGCAGCTTCTAGCTATCGTGCGGAAGGCGGTAGACGCTTTTCACGAGTGCGAAAAAGACAGGTGTATATCAGGAGGTTCAGCGCTATGTATTGTGAGTTCTTCCTTCGTCCCCGTCTATGTGCGCTGTAACCTTTCATGCTCCCACGTGACCAAAAATTTTTCCCTCCGAAATATTCTAGCAATTCACTGTTTCCAATGCACTAAATTAGCACACTTTTATTCGAGTACATTTGAGATCGTCACCGAAATGGCTGGGACGTTTGGCGTGGAATGACCCTATTCCGTGTCTAACTCTCGACGCAGGCGTTTCTCTGTCGCTTCGCTGGCTGGGACAGAAGAATTACCTTTTCGGCCACGCTGGCGTTCACGGGCGAGCGAGCGCTGGCACTCCAAGCGTGCAGCCAGCTCGGGTTATGTGTTTTAAACGTGGAATACACGTAACACCAACGCGAGACATGACAAGAGGGTCCCTTAAGCTGCTCCGCAATTAAAAATTATCTGTAAATTGGCGAGCAAAATGTGTTTCCATATAGCCAACTCGAGCCCCGTTGTGCCGGTGCATGCGCTCACCTGGTCTACTTCAATCTGATTGTGCAGGTCCTCATGGACTGTATCGGTAAAGTGAAGTTTCTCGGCGGAGGTTTTAGAAGACCCAAGTACCTCAATGAGACCCTGTGCATGTAAGTCTATATAATCTGCGGCGCACGTAGCCGTTCGTTTGATTTCATCTCAACTGCGTGCGTGCTACTTCTCCAGTGTCGGGGCCTCAAGTTTATCATTTGCAAATTCGTAAGTGCGGCGAGTTAGAGGCAACACGCGCTGGAACCAACATTTATTCCGAACCATGCGCGTATCCTATCTTAGTTATTTCAAACATCACCCACCGAACAGACCAAAACAAACAAATGCTCGAAATGATCACTCTAAATCGCAAATTAAACGGCATAGGTTCCCGCGTAAGCAACTATGACTCAAAAGAATGGCTACAGCGACATAAAAGTATAGGCCATTGTCGAGACCAGGGGCATAGCCAAGGGGGGGTGGGGGAGGGGGGTTCAACCCCCCCCCCCCGCAAATTTTCAATTTTGTTTGCGTATATATACACGCACACATACAAACACCCACACGAACATACATAAAGTATGGTTGAACCCCCCCCCCCCCGAAAAAAATTTCTGGCTATGCCCCTGGTCGAGACACTTCTATCTGTCGTTAATGCGAGTCGTTTCGTTATCAGAAAAGATCTTCCAAGGTTAGCTCAAGCACGTGGCACTTCGCTTCAGGACATAAAATGCTTCAGTTATTCCCTTTACAGTAAAATACCACTGCTATGAGCTTCAATTAAACGAACTATTCAGTTGTACGAACTTTTTTAAGATCCCCCACAGAAGCGCCATTGAGGCCGACACTAACTACCTTCAGTTTAGCGCATTTAAGTTCTACGAATGCATTCAGTAACACCTTCCAATGCCTTTCAAGTCATGTTGGTCACTTCAACAAGTACAGGCGCACATTTTGTAGCATGGTTTTACCGTGGCCTTCGCGATCAGCTCCGCCAACGGCGCGCCACCGGAGCTAATCGCGGAGGCCTTGATTTTATGCTGACTACGGCGCTTCATTACCACGTCACAAAAAGCGAGCTCCAATTGGCCTTGAGCTCGATTGGCTGCGTACATATTTTTGAATCCAGCCGGAGTCATAGCCGCAGCGACAGCCTTAGTACAGCATATTCTAGGCACTGTAGCCTTATCCTTACAACCACGTGCTGGTTATCATGAGCGCCAAACGGAAGCGCATGTCTCTTGACAATTGACTTCGTAACCAGTGCAGTCTTAAGAGCCGAACTGCAGCAAACGATTACTGCATTCTTCACAGGATCCTCAATAAGCATAAATTCACATACAAATGAGCAGCATGTCGAATAAGTGGGTTGAAATTCTGTTTGAAAAGCTGATGTTTCCTTCAGCTTGTGATAATAAACTACAACTTAGCTGTTTCAGTTCCGCGAACTTTCACTTTACCAAACTTTGTCCTGAGGTCCCTTCAAGTTCGTTCAATTGAAGTTTCACTGCAGTCGGCTACAAAATAACAATTATTATAAGCCCCCCCCCCCTCCCCCTGAACAGTGGCGCGCCTGTCATTCAACTCTGCAAGAGATTCGTGCTATAGGTGGTTTCCATTTTGCCTAAAAGTATGTGGGATATCGTGTCGACGGAAGGACGAATCTCAACATAAAAATGTAACAACTGTTTATTCAACTAGCGGCAGCATCGGGCAAGCATTCTGATACTACGCTCGTCTGGGTAACAGAGCATTGATGATCTTCCGAGCTTGGCAGCCTGGTCGGCCTGGTTTCGTAGCCACCGTCGGTGACGTATGCCTCGGGTGACGCTGCGGTGGCGCTGTGGCTTATCGAAATGCAGTGCAGCGGGCAGCCGTGTCACGCGGTGGAGGCTGCGCAGAATTATGCGCAGAGCGAGTCGCGCCAGGTACTTTCCCCGTGCTAGTGTAAGTACTACGGATGTCAAGAATTAAAAGTTCGTTGTCCACACCTGAAATATTACGTTTTATCTGAGCACTCATGTCCGAATCTTTCTAGAAATTTGTCAGAAGTTCAAGCTTCTGACCGTAAATCAGCGACACGTACATGTGTCTGATTGGGAAAATCACCTACCTGAACTACAGCAACGGTGTTTGACGTGATGGTAATGAGCAACTGCATAAGCTGTCTATGCAAACTATCTCTGGGTGGGGCATATATTTATCCTTAATTTGTAACCGGCTGTAGTTAATCTGTCTCTATGTCGAAATATACCTGTCGTGTCGTAGTGCTAACGTGGAGCTGGGAGATGTGGCGACGAAGTGGCCCGCTCGGCCAAGGAAGTGTAACGATGCACTTAACAGGAGTTCATAGCGCTGCGATTGTAAAGAGTGTTGCGGTAAAATGTTACCTCCCTTTGAGTCAGAGGAATGAAGGACCACGCTTTGCCATTACTGAGGTCTCATTGAAAGTGCTGCACCGAATCACACACCTACAAAGAGCATAGTATATAAATAAAGAATGTTCATTGCAGAGCTTGAAATCACTCCAAATCAGAACATATTCTCATGTGCATCGCAGCCCTGATCTGTATCTGGAGAAGCTCAGTTACGTTTTACACATGTACGCGAGTGCACATACATTTCCGCTCCAACCTTATAACTTGCCTTTCTTTTTTTTTTTTTTTATCTCGCATCGTTGCCTGCCTGTCCTGCGAAAGTGGCGCCGTGCTGGTTCCTTTAAATGCCGACGCGTAGATGCCGACACCACGTACGTAAAGGTGGGTAATTTGTATTCGCATCCTACGAAACGAAAATTAGTGCTCTTTGTGAGCGTCTCTTACCTGGATGTCCAAATTTCTCAATGAACGAATTCTCAGCTCTCAATTTAGTGTACACTGTATACAGGTTCGGGTAGGCTCACACAGCTCGACTCCAGTTTTACTTGGATAGCATGAGAGACAGATAGATAGCAATTTTAATGAAATTTCCGTAGATGTTTGCCTGGTTTATCTCCTGGCTTGCTACTCCAGGTGTCGGGTGATGACTATGATATATACAATGATCACATATACACACAAATAATACGTGTAGGAAACGTGAAATGACCAGGTAAGGCCGCAGTGCGGGAATGAGCGAAAGCATCTTGCGTGCTCCGTGCAGCAGCCGGCCATGGGTGGAGCATGACTGATGGATACTTCTGGCGCAAATCGAACGAGGACACATACCACAAAAGAACAGGACGGGCGCCGAACTTCCAAGTAATTTTATTCACAGCGAAAAGATGATTTTATAACACAAGCCAAACAACATGATGAGTGCGCGCGCGTCACATTTTTCTTAACAACCAAGGAACCGCAACGTGCAGCTGAGAAAACTAATCTCTTTATCTTGAAGTGATAGCGAAGCCGTGCTGACGCAGGCGTCGCCCCTTCGCCTTATGAAATTCGCCTCTATTACTTTTCTCTCCGTTTTTTCCCTTGCTCTGCCTATAAACTTCGCTTCCGTGAACTTGGGGTAGCATCCACACACCTTGCAATGCGCTGCCATCAGGCTGCCAAAACCATTTTTTTTACATTGAGACGGTGTTGTCGGTGCTGGTACCAACTAGCTCAAACCAGAATTCTGCATGAGTGGAGCTGTGTCAGATTGTTAGCGCAGCTTTTGCAACTTCGCTTATGGAGTACTACGTCGTAGACTGTGCTGATAGCTCTAAGAACTCCCCACCTGAAATGAACTTTTTCAGTTTTCCAGCGCTACAATGCTTTAAGAGCCAGCGGGAACGTTGAATGCGCAGCGTACGACGTGTGAAGCAAGTGATCCTGCGCATGTTTACAAAGTACATGCTGTCGCTAGTTCGCTGTGAATTTACGCTCCATGCAAGTTAGCTGACACTTCTACAGTGCTGACGGAACCGAGTGGCAGCCAGCAAAGTGACCTTGAGTGTGCATTTCGTTCTCGGAAAGCCATCGACGGATCCAATTTGTCCCTCGTACGCTCCAGCTGTTTTTCCGACGACGTACCGCATTTAATGAACTGCGCTGTCCGTAAACGGGAACAGTCAGGGACAAGCTCCGGATGCGTGGCAGATCGGGAACCGCGAATTTTAACATTTAATCTAACTGTCCTGCCCTTGACCCCCGAACAGCACAGCACTTGCAAGCGAAGCTGCGTCACGCCATTCATAGAGCTACGCTGACAGCTAAGACATAACACTGCAAAGCTGGCACGTAACAGAATTATTCAATCACTCATGCAGCTCGAGCAACGTCCACGAACGAGACTAGGAAAGCTTCGCGCAACTGCTGTACAGCCATCACTAGTTACAACATGGTTCGGCCATCGTGCGTTTTAAAAGCGGAGCTGTTTAATCCGGCCGTAAAAACTTTGGCGTCCGCAGAAAACCGCATGTGGGTATGCGCCACAGGCATTGGGCAAGCCCCACTACCGAGTACAGCAACTCTGCTCGGCGAAATGGAGCACGTGACACACGTGAAAGAGAGAGAGGGAGAAAGAAAGAGTTGAAACTAAGAGATAATAGGACAGAGAGAAGAGAGAGAAGAGAGAAATAAGAAAGAGAGAAACGGGCATTCCAAGCTTTCTGCACCTAACCTGGTTTCGCATTGCCTCCGTGATCGGTTGGCCGATCACAGAGGCAATGCAAAGCGACCATGTCTTGTGATGGCGTCATCATGTGACGTCACATTGTATGACACCACAATGACGTCATTTTCTTGCTCCAATTGCACTAGGTTGTCTAAGACTTAAGATCAAGCTACGGCACCTGTCGGACGCAAATGTCATCGTTACTCAGTAATAAGCAGGCAAACTGATAAGAAATAATGCATACAAGCCTCGATGGTGTTTGCTTCCAGGTTTAAGCTGGCCTGCTGCACACATCGCCATTTCATTAGTCTCTGTCGAGCGTCCGTGCTTTCTCCTGTCGCGTCGAAAACATGATTGCTTCGGTATAATTTATGTCCTTTCTCTCATTTGAGGCCCTAAAAAATCCTGCACGGTTAACTTTCTGAAATCCTCCCCCTTTTAAAACACCTGTCGCCTACGCGAACACGCACTTGCATACAATGCGGGCGTAGTAGAGGGGAAGACAATTCGTAGCACGCGGGTGGAAAGTGAAGTGGCCACCGTAGCTCTGGCGGCGCGCTGGCACTGTGCACTGTTGCGCCACCTGCAGGTGCTGCACGCTTCCCATAACAAACGCAGATATATACACAAAAGTCATTGTGCACTTCATTTGCAACGCGGCTTGAGCTTGGAAGCTTCTGCACCTTCTCGGCCCGTGGCAAAGCTGCTTTTGTGCGATGCGCAACACAAAAGCGCTGTTGGTGTTTTTGAGAACTACTCGCCTTAACGACACTTGAATAGTATGAGTTGGCACAGCGCATCTATGCATGCTAATTGCCAATGCGAATTAGAAAGCTGAAGTTGGATTTCGACGGGTCTTCTTATTAGCCCTGTGAAAGCAATGTTTGAGCGTGTCTCTCACCCTAGTTCGGAAAAAACGAAGCGACACAACACATGGTCTCAGAACTACATAGTCATGCCGAAGTAGTAGTGGTAGTAGGAGAAAACTTATTTTTGTTCATTTTGCTTGCGAAGTCTCAGAGGGTGACGCCCTCAGTCCAGGGCCTCATTTGCTTCCTGTGATTCGGCTGCCCCAGTAAATCCGTCTTCACTGGTCCGGAACTGTGGCTTCCCATTGGAAGGGAGAGGGATTGGGCATTTTAGGTAGGCGGCGGTGTGAGGCATTCCCACGTGATATGGTACAAGCTGGGGTGTCCTTCACAGAAAAGGACATCGATCAGGATAACTTGTAGGGTAAAAAGTGCGGCGGAGTTAAAGGAACGCATTAGTTTGGAGCTTGCGCCAAGCAGCAGCATCTGCATAGGTTAGCTTTGCGTGAGGTGCGGCCGTGCGGGAACATTCTACAGAATTGTCTGCAGTGCTGTATTATGTGTGTGTATAGGATGGTGTCGCTTTGTCATCCATATGTACTTAGCGTGAAACAAGCCTTTCATCATAAAAACAAAATCCTTCATATTTTCTTCTAGTTTGCCGATAAGTAGAATTAATTACCACCTGTTAAGTCTGTTTCTATAATTCTTTCATCTATGGAAGGATATTCGTCATACTTGTAAGTCTACTGCGCCGATACAGCCCGCGTTTTCATCAAACGTTGGATAAGCGACGCGCAACTATAGTATAGTCAACGAGACACAAAAGCGCTCGTTTGTCTTTTTGTGTTCGTTCGTTGGTTTTTGCGATGTTTCTTGCGATCATGAACAACCAACTAGCCCGAATTACCGCCCTTGTGAGGAAACATACGTTCTAAATATCACGTGCGGGTTCCTAAGCGTAAGCTGTAGTGTGAGCGACGTGTAATAAGAAACCACAATTGGTCACAGACGAATGACAGTTATTGAGCCGATGTCAGCCACGGTAAACAAGCTTGAAGTATCTTCTAGCTTGGCGCTGCTGAGGGACCGGGCTAGTGTACAATACGTATAGCACCATACCTAATGACACGTTGATCTTGTAGATGCGAAACAGCAGAGGTGATATGCCGCGTTTTCACGGCTACTTTGACGAAGAGCACATGGAAAGCAAGTGCTGTTATCAGCAACACAAGTAGTAAAGTAATCGGTGATTGTTGTAAAGCGTCCGTGTCCAGTGCTCAATTTTCTGGTGATGGCGATGTCGTCATCATCATCGTCATCATCATCAGCCTGACTACGCCCACTGCAGGGAAAAGGGCTTTCTCGTGTTCCGCCAATCAAACAGGTCCTGCGTTTGCTGCTGCCACGTTATACCCGCAAACTTCGTAATATCATCTGTGCACTTAACTTTCCGTCTCCCGCTCGCGCGTTTGCCTTCTCTTGGAATCCAGTCAGTTACTCTTAATTACCAGCGATTATCTTGGCTACGCGCTACATACCCTACCCATGTCTATTTCTTCTTCTTGGTTTCGACTAAGATGTCCTTTTCGCCCGTTTGTTCCTGACTAACTCTGTTCTCTTCTTATTCCTTACACCTATCTTTTCCTTTCTATTGCTCGTTGCGTAGTCCTCAGTTTAGGTTGAACCCTCTTTGTAAGCCTCCAGGTTTCTGCTCTGTAGGTGAGTACCGGTAAGATGCAGCTGTTATATGTCCTCCTCTTTCGTGATAGCGGTGAACTACCATTAATGATTTTTTTTTTTGCCCCGCCACGGTGCTCTAGTTGGTTATGGCGCTCGACTGCTGACCCGAAGGTCGTGGGATCGAATCCCGGCTGCGGTGGCTGCATGCGTTTTCGATGGAGGCGAAAATGTTTGAGGCCCGTGTACTTAGATTTAGGTGCACGTTAAAAAACCCCAGGTGGTCGAAATTTCCGGAGTCCTCCACTACGGCGTCTCTCATAATCATATCGTTGTTTTGGGACGTTAAACCCCAGATATTATTATTATTATTATTATTATTATTATTATTATTATTATTATTATTATTATTATTATTATTATTATTATTATTATTATTATTATTATTATTATTATTGCCATTAATGATTTGTGAAAGCTTGCCGAATGTGCTCCATCCCATCCTTATTCTCCTAGTTACTTCTTTCTCATGGTTCGGCTCCGCGGTGTGATGACGATGTGACGGAGACTATGAAGCCCGCTGACGTAACAGGTTGCGCTTCGCTCCCCGGACATGTACTTGCAGGTAATAATTAGAACGTTCAGATACCGGATGCAAGCAGAGCTACATCTGTGAGTTGCCCGCACGGGTTGTGGCATTGGCTTGGTTGCATAACCATAGGTAAAACGGGTAGACCGGTGAACTTCTTGGTACGCCTTGGATGACCTTTCAACATCAGTGCAAACACATCTGATGTGATGTTACTGCTCTTAACTACAATTGACATGACAACGTCTTAACAGGCATCATCGAATAAAATAGTGTCAGAACATAGAAAAAGTTCCTATTTTCTCAGCACTGTTTACGCTAATAATAAAAAAAATGTTAACAGAGTGAAGTGTTAACAGAGTGAAGAAGTAGTGAAGCTTGTTGGGCAAGTTGGTGATTCTTCATGGTAAGAACAATCGTATGTGCCCAGCAGCCTTAACGCTGATCGAAGAAAAACTTTGTTAACAGTGGCGAGAAACAATTGACTTGAATTTGTTTTTCTTTTACAGCCTCATAAGAAGAGTTAGATGGCCGTTGTTACGGCCGTGGTCAATCGTGAACACCGCGCAAGATTTCTCGCCGTAGTGAGAAAAAGTCACAGAAGAAGTGACAGTAAAGTGAGGAGAGAACAGGCGACAGTCTATGCTTTCACAAGATACTCATTAAATTACCTTGACATTCTCAGTCGACTGCATCGTTCCTCGCTCTCTGTACTACACCTGGCGTCGAACTAGCTGCGGGATCGGCCGACGTGTGACCAAACGAAGATGTCATGTGATTTTACGTCATCAGATGACGGCATTCATGACGTCACGTGATGTATATCACAGCGAAATCTCTTACGAGGTCACAACAACAGTCGATTTTGCTGGCGTAGTTTCCCGCCGACGCCTCCGGCGTCATGTCGGGCAAGGAATCGCGTTAACGGATGTAATAAAGCGTGGTAGAAGGGTAAAATAATAATGACCAGGCGTCACACAATGCGAATTGCGTAACGAGTGGGTGGTTTAAAGCAGTAGAATGGAAAGTTGGGCTAGTTGGAATGCATGCATGATTGATGGAGCGCTAAAGACGGAGACGAAAGGAACACAGAGTGCACAGGACGAGCGCTGTCTCGCAACTGAAAGATTTATTTCGAATAAACAAAACGAGAAAACCAAGCAGGGCATAGCAGACAAGCGCATAAGACAGCGAAGCAAATTATTGAAAAATACGTGCACATTCTTTAGAACCAAATCAAACATGTTACTTGACATTGCACGAGCCAAGCAGATAAGCAAACTCCTTGTCCGTCAAGAAAATTTACGGATGGCTCACGCACGCGTCTCCGATTCTTTTGATTTGAAAGGCCTCGATAACTTCACGGGTTACTTTGCTAGTGTGCCTAGAAAGCACTTCCGCATCTACGAAGACCGGAGAGCAGCCACAAGTATTACAATGCGATGCTAGATGGGATGTGTTAGGCTTTTTCAAGGACTGATTATGTTCCTTTAAACGAACGTTGGTACACCTGCCGCTTTGTCCCACGTACGATTTGGTACACCAGCCCGCGCTTACAAGGTATACATATGTGGACACATGTTTAACTTCACAGCCGTCAGTTTTCTCATCACTACCCTCCATTTCTTTCTTGTTTTGTTTTTTCGAAATAAATATTTCAGTTACGAGACAGCGCTCGTCCTGTGCACTCTGCGTTCCTTTCGTCTCCGTCTTTAACGCTACATCAATCATGCAGGTGGCTTAAAGCTTCGCACCCATTACAAAGGGATCAGCCATAATTCTTCGTCGTCATCAGCGACAGCATCAACAAAGTGCACACAATGTCTTACAGATGCGTAGCGCGTACCAAAATGATGAATAATGGCATAGTAAATACTTCCCAACTTCGCGAAATTATGATGATTTATGGCGTAGTCGGTACGTTGCAACTCTTCTTCTAGTAGTCGCCCCAAGAGAGTTTACAACGGGCAATGGAAAAGCCGCTCCTCCAGCTTTCGCTGTGACTGTGCTGCGTGTTCCGCGCAGGCCCGCCGTTTTAAAGGAACACTAAAGAGAAACAATGAACAGGTTTAGATCGATAAATTGTACTCTGAGAACTCTAATGCCATTAGTTTCACACTCATAGGTTTATTCATAGAGGAGAAATTCAAGTTCAAATATAACTTAACAAGGTGTGGGTTCGAGCTAGTTGGTACTCCATGATCAACACTTTTTGCGCAAAATTTCCTCAGACAACGGACGAAACGAGACACGGACGGGCGCAAACTTCCAACTGATTTTATTATCAACAAGTGACATATATATATATATATATATATATATATATATATATATATATATATATATATATATATATATACCACAAATATGACTACGTCAAAACAAAAACAACAAGGGCACAGGTGTGCAGTGTGTCAGCGCGCATCAGCTACTCCCTCCCCAAATGTACTGCGTGAGCATGACGTCAGTTTCGTTGACACAGAAGGAAATGGCCTTCTTGGAAGGAACACTACATTGGGGGAGGGAGTAGCTGATGCGCGCTGACACACTGCACACCTGTGCCATTGTTGTTTTTGTTTTGACGTAGTCATATTTGTGTGTATATATATATATATATATATATATATATATATATATATATATAATATATATATATATATATATATATATATATATATATAATATATTATATTATATGTCACTTGTTGATAATAAAATCAGTTGGAAGTTTGCGCCCGTCCGTGTCTCGTTTCGTCCGTTGTCTGAGAAAAATTTTGCGCGAAAAGTGTTGATCAAGTTCAAAGTTTCATTTTTAAATTTCGCGCCGGAATCTCCGTGCGTGACGTCACGGATTTCGAAGCGTATTTATCGTATTTCGACGCCATTGGCACAACAGAATTTCCTCAAACTTGGTATGTTAAGTCTATGACCGCCTCAGAGGACAATGTACTTCATTTTTACCGATTCTGAACTACGTAGGCCCTAGTAGGCGCCGTCAAAACATGTGACGTCACGGCGAATGGTGCGGAAACTTGTAGGTGGCGTCGGCACCCACATTTTCGTTTTGCGCGTTTTCTCGCTTACTAAGCGTCTTCTCGCAGCAAGCGTGGTGCTTTTGGTATCGTTAAAGAGTAGTTCTTTAATACGAGAAAAATCGTTTTGCTCTTTATTTATTATTTATTTATTTATTTGAACATACTGCTAGCCTCACATTTGAGGCTGTTGCAGGAAAGGGGGTAAAATACATAATCAAAAGAAGCAATTTAGGGTAGGCGCATACATATTTTGAATTAAACTGGACAGTACATATGCTCTCCGCCTTAATTGCACAACGCTACAAAATGAGAACAATAATAAACGGAATGTTACAAGGTAATACACATATGCAAAAGAACACCATTAAAGTAGGGGCGCACATCAGTCGAATTGAACTGTCGGTACATACATTGCATTAATTTACAAATGCTACAAGAATGAGAAAAACAGCGATGAACAGCGTGTTACAAGCTTAGCGCACGAAAAAAAAAACATTAAAAAGAAACTATAGATAAATTAGACATTTTATTGCACTAGAGACAAGGCTCGGCAAATGCTGACGAAATCATGAACAGTATAAAATCAAGGCAAGAAAAAAAAAGACATACTGTGAAGGGAAACAGATTGTCATTGCACAACGCAGCGAGCCTGTATGCCGATAGCAACTAAGAAGCATTATTTGAAATCTTAGCAATAAAAGCTTCGAGTGTTGTGCACTCGACAGCATCGTTAGGCAAACTATTCCAATCTCGGATTGCTTGCGGAAAAAAAGAGTACCTGAAAATGTCGTTGTGAAATCTGTATTCAGCTAAGTGCTTGGTGTGTTTAGTTCGGGAACTGGTTGTATTTGAGGGAAGTAAATAGTTGCTCACATTGATTTTTATGCTGCCATTGAGAAGAAGGAAAAGCAACTTAAGACGAAGTAGTCTGGCTCGATTTTGTATGTAGTCTGGCTCGATATGTCCCTTTAACAGCGAACCTTGTCGTTCCTTGTCGTTCCTTGTCGGGCAAACCAAAAAAACTATCATCATCATAAAGGGGTACGTGCCACAGAAATTGGGTAAATCCCACTACTCCCCACTGAAAGCTCTAGGATACGCGGCGCCAAGCGTTTCACCACATTGTTGTGGACAAGCCATATTCCTCAAGAAGACATTTAGCAATGCCGAAAACGCTCTAATTCGTCTGAAAGCGTTCGCTTGCACGCGGGAAATTTTTAAGGGTGCTCTGTTCAAACGAGAACTTTTGAGCTTGCCAAACGTAGGACTGTAGATATGTTTATGTATCATTTTTCTTTTTTTTTACCCTATACAACCAAGTGGAAAAGAGTACCGTAGCCAAGAAATCGCGACAACTACTTCATTTGTTTTTTTATTTCAATAAAAAAGGGGGTGCTCAGTGCTCACTGACTAAACCTGGGCCGTCCAGCCGGGCTGCGAAACGGCGAGCTAGACAAGGCCTGGACGTTCTGGCGTGGGAGACCTGAGCCCGGGATATCAAACTGCAGGACACTCAATAAAAATTTTTACCAACCAAAACATTCTATACTGCGTGCTTTGCAGCTGGGTAGGTAAAAATTTTATTTTTCCTTTTGAAAGGAAACGGGCAAGGAGATAGAAAAGGAAAGTTGGCTACACGCAGTAGTCCTCCGCAATCCTCAGTTGAAATTGTTATTTTTTTTTTGTCATTTAAACTGACTTTCGCACTCTGTTTATTTTCCAGCTAGTCAGCCCTCCCGCCCCCATCCCCCACCCTTCCAGTAAGCGAACCCCCAATGCCACCCCTACTGCTAAATAACTAAGCAAATAAAAAAAAGGTAAATGAATAAGCTTAAAGGAGCACTGACAAAATTTCGAAGGCGAGATAACCCGTGTGATGGATTTATGTGGACACACAAGCATCATCTACGAAATATCAACGGATAATATAGCCTAGAACATATTTAAAATCACGTTTAAAGTGCGCGTCGCCCCACTCCACGCGAAACGCGCCTTCGGTGTCCTAGTAAACAACCAACGGCCACCTGCGTCACGAGTTCGTGTTGGCTGCCACGATTGTTGCGGGCGCATCTTGGGGGGGTCACGCATATTTACAACGTCTCAGAGGGCATTGTAGCAGCACCAGGAAGCCTTCGTTGAAAAGAGTTGTCGACGCGGTGCTCATGTGCACGCGGTTTTGTGTGCTCACGTAGCCAGCTATCCACCACTCTGGGTCCTGCCTCCCTCGGCGCTCTCTGAAACCGAAACTGCGACTGGGCGCTATAAAACAGTCTCCAAATAATTAACGGTTGCGCGCTCGAGCAAACGAGCTTTCCAGCCGTGATAAGTGGGTCGTTAACTACTTATCGCAACAGAAAAAACAAGATGCAAAATTTTGGTGTCAGTGCCCCTTTAATTATATACGTACAAACAATTAAGATACAGACGCTGGGTGCTCGACGTATTGTAAGACGGTTTGCACTTCTTGACGTCCGATTCGGTGACACTAAAGGCACAGCGCTCAACTACCTCAGACATCCTAGTAGCCGACGACCTCGTCATAACCACAATTACTTGCTAGCTATACAATTTTTCAAAGGTGAACATCCATAAGCACAGTTCGTTGCCCCTCACTCTTTCCGTCCGTCACTGCAGAGCATAGCCGCACCAGTTTATTAGGAGCCGTGAACAGAACGCCAAGACCACATTTTTGCGCCACTTTCTTGAGCCGATGGGAAACTCCGTGAACGTTGTTACGGTTGGCCGCTGCGCCGAAGGGGAAGCGGTGCCTCCTGTTCTTCGAACAAGGCGCCGAAGGGCTGCTTGCCTGCTGACTGCCGTTCAGACACTTGAATTGTCCTCCCGAGACGGGAAATGAGGCGCCATGCAGTCCGACACAGCAGGGAGATACCTGGCGACCATAATGGTTTCCGGTCGCGACATCTTTCTTGAAGAGACAGCGGCATCAGCGCGGATGACAACCCGTCCCGCTAATTGAGCGGCGTTTGATGCGCCCGGTTGTCCGAGCCTGTTACCCATTACCCTATACGGCCTTCACATGGCAAGGAAGGACGTCTTGGTGCCACAGGTGCAGTGCTGTGGCCACGCCCCAGTCGAGGACGTTGACCTGGATTGGTGTGGGCGGCACCCTCATTAGTGCTGTGTGTGACGTGATTGAACCGTTCCAACTTGGAGCAATTCCCCATCTAGAGATCTGGGGAAAAGCGACGCTCTAAAATGAACCCCCGTGGGCTCATTCGATACGAAACCTTCATCATGTAGCACAAAATCGTCGTCATGTAGAAACGAGATCTTCATGTAACAAGTTGTTCGTCGTGTAAGACGAAGTGGGCGTCATGTAAGGAAATGTTCGCCATGTAAATAAACCACGTTAAGTTTCCCTTCGAGGAGCACTGACATCAAATTTTAAAGTCGAGATGTGCCATTCATTCGATTGCTCGGTATGCATAGGTCTTCTTGGCCAAATTTGAATGGCGTCCGTCGCGTGGAAGTAATCTTATTTCGAGGGCAAACGGCGTACAAAAGCTCAACGGACGATTGATCACGCTGCGACATCGACACTAGTGCTACGTGTAAGGTGTGATACATTCCGCAAATACCATCCTGAGTGACGATACGCTAGTAACAGTGACGTCGCCGATCTGAGTGTATTTATTATGGCGCCGACGCTGCAGGCGACGCTCTCACTCCCAGCCAGTGGCTCTCCTTGCTGTCCCGATCCGTGCTTGCGATTCATCGTGTCGCATCGACTAATTTGTCGTGTGCTCCACAGCGCGAGTGCGATCAATCGGAGCGACTACGTGCCAGCATGTCGGGGAACCGCTGCGTAGTGCCGACCTGCTCGTCGAGGCGCGGAAAAAGCGGAAAGTGCGTGGCGTTTCATTACACGTACGGTACACGCCAACACGACCACAAGCTATCAAAATGGAGTAGCCTATAGATAAATAACATCGCTAACAAGTAACACGCATGTAGCGTTGCCTTGCGCTAGCGTAATACCGGGTTACTGCAGCCGTAACCGTGAAAGGCCGGATAGGTGGGGCCACCTGGCGGCGCAAAGAAGAGCCTGGCAAGCACAGAATTGTTATTGTAGAAACCTATCGTATTCTATTTCTCCGCTGGTGTGCATTCGCTATGCCGATATTCCATAGACCCCTTTGCGTATACCGGAATGCCGTGCACGCTAAAATTCTCTGATATAGCTAACTGAGACACACCAGCGAGTATGGCCCAAGCGTGCGTCCCCGGGCACCTCCTCGTTGCTGCTTGGAACGGCGTCCATTTCTGAATCGCTGTTTTACAAAGGGTCGAATCGAAAATGATTCGCGACGTCGCGTATCGCGGTGATTCTAAGTTCCAGAATGTCGTCTTCAACACAAGTCGATACTTTGGCGGCGACGCTGGTGACAAGGCATGACTGAACGTGCGCGCCAGCAGACGAAATGTTAGCTGAGCAGCTGATCCTCACGTCACTCCTTTCTGTGGACAAGTGGTAAACTGGGGCGCGGTCTGGAGTTGACCGCGAGGGAGCGCTGCCAGCGCTAAAAAATGGCGGGCTTGCAGGCCGTTTTGAATCGCGCTAGATACCGGTGATATAAATCAATAAAACAGATAGTTATTCGTCCCTCAGTTGCATTTTCGGTCACGAATCGCTACTAGGGGTAGATAACTACTCGTGGATGCAAAAATCTTGACATGCGTAAATTTGATGTCAGTGCTCCTTTCAGTCTCTTCATGCTGCCTCTGCATCTTCCTCCCGAGTCTCCGGTGCCTGCAAAGGCCGGTCGCAACAACGTACGGGATTGCAACCCCCATAGCTTGCGTTTGCAACCCATAGCTTGCGGGATTGCACCCTATAGCCAGGGTTGCCAGGTCGAAAGGACAAAAAAATAGCCAAAAATTGGAAAAACTAGCCAAAAAGTAGCCATCTGAGGCAATGGCAGTAAAGTGGCCAAAAGTAGCCACGCGTGTGTGAAAACAACAGCGACGTTTTATTTATATCACTGAAAGCCTTTTCGCCAAAAACTAAATAAGTAATGCATGAATCCTTCAAAATCGGACTGAGATTCAAGCATAAATTGCTGACTTCAGCAATGATTTGGTGCAGGATAACGAAGTTGCTAGCACTGTTGCAAAAATAGGCAGCTTTAGAACAGGGTACGCAGAGCCTTGCGTTAACTCTTTTGGTGCCAGTGCGCATACGTCATACGCTAACCGCTTGGGTACGCACGTCATTTTTCTAAAGTAGCGTACGCACCGGAGCAACGCAACCGTGTGAGCACTATTGTAAAACTATGTGGTGACACTTTCTTCACACGCCCTGCGTGACTTTTCTTAAGAGCACTAGAAGTAACCGCCTTGGGCAACAATAAAAAAAATCACACCATCTCCCGCTAAAGGGGACCATGAGGCGATGCGAAGCAGTGTTTCGGCATGTAGAGCCCGCGTTTCAGAGGTGGAGTGGTGAGGGGGAAAGGGGAGAGGGGGAAAGGGAGGGGAGATGAGGAGAGGAGAGGGGAAGTGGAGAGGGGTATGGGAAAGGGAAATGAGAGGGGGAAAGGGAAGGGGAGTGATGCTGTGGAGAGGGAAAGGGGAGAGAGGGAGTGGAGAAGGTTTGCGCATGCGCAGTAAGGGTGGTCACGCCCCACACCACCACCACCACCACCACCGGATTGAACTCCGCTATAAGATGCTTCACATCTAAAAGAGTACGGCATGACAGTTGCTGGGGTAACGATATTAAAGCATTTGCTGTAATCCTCTTCACAACCACTTCTCCCGTGATAACGAAGTCGGATCAGTTAATGTTCCTGAGTCGAAGTTCGTACCCAATCCTAAGAAATGACGTAAATAGTTAGTCGGATATTCGATATCTAATGTCGAGGAGTGCCGAGCGCCCAGGATGCGGATCGCTTTCCATTGTCCTCTTCGCTTCCAATTGCGATTTTAAAGTCGCGTTCCGCGATAGGTGGCCTGCGAAGCGAGGCCCCGTGCAACAATATCCCCTCCGAGGCCCAGTCTCTTCTTTTTTGTAAAGCAAGTGCCTAATTGAATTTTGGGAGCTGTAAACATGTCTTTGCCCCATGTTTTCAACCGCATAGTCGTACGTCGGGAGCTGCGAAGTCAGCAAATATTGATAATTTGGTTCAAATCGAGAAAACAAGAAAGTAGCCAGAAAGTAGCCAAATAGCCAAGTCGTTTTTTTCTGTCGCCACCGGCCTAAAAAAGTATCCAGTATCCATACTTGAGCAAGGTAGGCAAACCTGGCAACCCTGCCCATAGCTTGCACGTTGGAGGGCAACGAAGAGAAAGGGAGATGGTAGATGCTCTCGAAATTCACAGGGTGGGTGGCGCATGTGTCAGCACTCCGTCCATTGCACTGTCAAAAAAGGAATTGACTATTTGTGCAAGAAAAACCACGTGTGAGCGGGTGGTACAGATAGGCTGCGGTAAATTTCCTTTTGACTTACTTTGTCTGTGACATGGCTCCTGCGTGTGCGCAATAAAATCTATATACTCCGTCCTTCATGTCGAATAAAAATCAGTGAAAGTCTAGCGGTTCTCCTATGCTTTTCTCTGTAGTCCTTGTGCGTGTTCGCTTGTAATATGGAAGCATTCTAGAATGCACGCCCACTGGTGCAGACTCCTGTTCTTCCATCTTTGATGTGTGAATCACCGCAGGCTGCTAAAGTTGTATCTGACTGAAGACGAGCATGTATCCAGAGGTTGCATATCCACCAGCACAAAGGTAGGGAAGAGAAAAATCGACGCGCTCAGGTGTCTCCCTTTTGGGCGCCTCTTTCAACGAACGCTTCCTACGTGCGTTCGTAATCACCTCAGGGATGTTGCCACCGCCTTCAATGCAGCACAAACGCGTTTAGAACGCGCTGTTTTCAGGCTGTGCCAAGGCAGCACAAACGCTACAAACGCGTTTCAAACGCACTGCATTGAGGCGGTGGCGCAGGGAGGAGAGAGAGCGAACGGCGAGAGAAACAGCGGCGAAGCACTGCACCTGCCCTCTCCTACACATTCTCCACACACGCGGGAGCTCGGATGCGAGCGCCCTCACAAGCCAGAGCGCGCTCCTCCTCTCCACTCACTCTCCGCTACTCCGCCCGCACCACCTGCTGACCTGCTCCGGTTGGGAGGGGCGAAGATAAGCGCGCGCGCCCGCAGCTGTTGCTATGGGAGAGGGAGTGAGAGCGGAGAGGCGCGCGGACAACGCCGGATGCCTCACATAGCCCGACTAAGAAATGCATTCTCATTTAAAAGTGGAGGATTAATTGTTGACCAAGGAAGGAAGCTAGCCCAAACGATAGCGCCCGCCACATCTTTAAGTCGCTTTATATACACCAATTTCACAAGGAGGCTGCCATTTTTAAAGCACTTCAGCGCCGCAGCGCCGCCTAGCGTCAGTGATGTTTCGCCACCCTTCCGGTGTGCGGGGTTCCGCGGCGGTGTATGCTAGTGTATGCAGTGTATACGCTCAGTTCACACTTCTTCGCGGTACACGGGCAAAACACAGCAACGTTTCGCGAGTGTAAAGGCGCTAGTAAGTAATCGCTAAGCTGTCAGCTTCAAAATGGTTGAAACAGCATGCAGCGGCGGCCTACGAGACGTTCCCCGAGCAGCGCTGACGATGAGTAGAATGTCAATGCAGTTCTTAAGCAGCACGTGTAAATTGGTAAATTGCTTTGTATGTTTTGTTATAGCTGGCCTTGTGGGGTTCTTGGAATATGCACTATAAAAGAGCGTTAACTTTTAGGACAACTCTCGAAGTAGTCAATGAAACGCAAATGGCGACGAGCGAACACGTAGGCCATTGACCGGCTGCAGGGTATGTGCGCGCATTAGTGTTTAAGGTGACTCTCGGGTTTCTTTGCCGTGATTATTCAAGTTCAGCGTAACTCTAATCCCTAACAGACCATTTGGTTCCGCTTGGCACGTTGCAGCACAAAGATCATAGAACGAAGGGAGCACAAACACCGATGCCTGTGTTGATTCGTGTCGTGGTCGCAGTCAAAAGCTTGTGGCCTCTGATCGTTGCGCAGGATAAGAAACAGATGTACAACGGGTGAGCTCAAAATTCGGCGAAAAAACAACACGATGATAAAATGAAAATAAGCCTGTTGCACATCTGGAAGCACGGTATGGCGTAAGTTCGCCTCGGCGCGAGCAGCCGCCACTAGCAATACGCCGAAAGGACGCCCGTTTTACAGCGAAAGTTGTTATGAGATCATTTCAACGGCCGTTTTTGGCGCGAAGTTGTCCGCCGCCGCCGGTGTCCCTAACCACTATGGCGCAAAATAAGAAAAAAACAACGAAATAAGGAAAAATTTCTAGGATGGAACGGGGTTCGAACCTGAGCGTGGGAGCGCATGCAGTATTCTACCTCAGAGCCATGCCGGTGATTGAATCTGCTTTGCAAAAAGACCCAATGCAGGCTCCATGTCGGGAAGGAACCACATAACTATATGTAATATAGCGTGGTAGAAGAGTAAAATAACAAGCAGGTGTCACATGACGCGAATTCTGTAACCGGGCGTCACACAATGCGAACACACAATGCGAACATACAATGCGAACTGTTGAATGCCTCCAACCCATTACAAAGGGCTCTGCCATAATTCTTCACCGTCATCAGGCACAGCATCAACGAAGTGCACATAATGCCTTACATGTGTTTACCGGGTACCACTGCTCTCCGTAGAATGACGAAAAATGCATAGTGGCTGCTTCCCTACTTCACAAAAATTATGATTTATATTGTAGTGAGTTCCTCGCAGGTGCCCTTGTATTGGTTGCCAAGGAAGCCCATAAGCCCACGATTTATTTCTTCAGGGTCTCAATAACGCTCTTTTCCCCCCTCTCTTTCTCTTTCTCTCGTCAACGTATGTTATATAGCATTGTGGGAGAGTGAAATAGCGACCGGGCGTCACACAATACGAATTACGTAACTGGTGGGCCGTTTAAAGCTTCCAACCCATTACAAAGGGCTCAGCCATAATTCCTCATCATCATCAGTCGGCACGTTAACAAAGTGCACATCATGGCTTACAAATGTGTAGCTGGTACCTCGCTTCTCCGCAGAATGACGAATAATGGCGTAGTAGGTGCTTTCCAACTTCACAAAAATTGTGATTTATGGCGTAGTGGGTACCTTGCTAGTGTACTTGTATTAGTAGCCCCAAGAGATTTGACAACGGGCTCTAGAAATGCCGCTCTTCCAGCTTTCGCTGTGACTGTGCAGGCCTGGCGTTTTTTGTTAACATTATTGTCAGCTTGTTTTTTGGCGAGTACTTGAGAAGCATGACGACGAGCACACTTGTTCAGGTAACGACCTGGCTTTAACGAACGTGGGTAGATTATTCCCGACACCGAGGCTGCCGCGCGAAAAAAAAAAAAAACAAAAAAAAGGTGCGGTTGTCATAACGCTACCCCAGTTATCGTTATGGAGAGCGTGGCGAAAATGCACCGGTTCGAGGCTACGCTCCTCCTCTCCGTGAAAACGGTCTATAACCAGCGGTATCTCGAAAGCGAGGCAGAAATAGGAAGCGAAGCTGCTTGAGAGTAGAACAGTACCTATAGATCGATAAATCAAGCCTGACAACAGCGCTAACGCCGACCAAGTGAGTCAGCCATGTAGCATGTAGTGTCTTCGCTCCTGTTCACAACAACTAAACAAAGATAGAATGACCGTTATGAGTATATTAAAGTGTCATCGACATAACAGTAACGAGTCACGAAACTTGCTCTGCGAGCAAGAGTGCGATCATTCTTTCTTTCTGTTTGCAGGGCTCTTACGCTCATACACAAGATGAATATAAACGATTGACTCACCGTCGAAGAGCTGAAAGACACGCTACAGGCCATCTTCGATGCCACAGCTGTAAACTTTGTGGAAAGTTTCGCACGCTCTTACATCCACAATGGTCGTCAGAGTCACTTTTCAAGTGTGATGGCGTACATAGTTCCCGGTGTCACGTGTTCTTTTATCCTTTTATTTATACTTTCTTTAAGCGCTGCTACATTCCCGCACTCAAGGTGGTCGATACACTAAGGATCAACGGCGCAACAGCCCTCCTTAGTGCTTGAGCTCTTTGTCGCGTGGTTTCATCCGATGACGCAACTTCGCGAGCTGTCACAACCTCCTCTGCGACACCACAGGCGACATGAAATATTTGTCGTTAAATACGAAGCAACGACATTACGGCACGAACTAATGACATCACTAGCCTTATTTATATGCCTCCAGAAGAGAAGACCATAGCTGCGGCTTGAATCGTCGAACCCTCCACTTCGCGGCAGGCTTCCTTCAACACCAAATATGAGGCTCCTCGCTGTTCTTGTAGCCGTGATTCTGGTCGTGACTGTGTGCTCGGATTTTTCGGACGCTAAGAAAACGCTGGTGAAAAAATCTGAGTTTCGTCGCTACATGCATATCGCGCGTAAGCTGGCCCTGATAAGTTCTGGGGAGTACGCAAAGCGCGTGACAAAAATCACTGAGGTTAAGGTAAGCGCACGATTTCACACTGATTCCTGTTGTTAACCTGGCCCATTGGCAGCAAGACAACCCCTGACAGGGTTTCATTTATCCTCTTCCATAGGTCGGCAAAGTCACTCATGAATCGACTCACTCAGACTGAGACCGAGCCGTGAGTGTGAGTCTGCGTGAGACCGGTTGAGCAGTATTCTGATGAGCTTGAGTCCTAATGAGTTCGGTTGAGAAAAATTTCAATGAGTCTGAGTCCGAGTGAGTCCGGTTGAGCAAAACGTTGGTGAGCCTCAAAGCAAGTGAGCCCTAAGGGCAAAATATGTGTCTTGACTGAGTCTGAGTGTGCTCCACATTTTTTGCCGACCTTTGGCCCTATCTACTCAACTTCAGCATTACTGTTAGCCTTATGTTGGCTCACGTTTGAGTCCGAGTGAGTTCGGTTGAGAAAAGTTTCAGTGAGTCTGACTCTGAGTATGAGTCCGAGTGAGCCCGGTTGAGGGAAATTTTTGCGAGTCTGTGGGCAAAATATATTTCATGAGTGAGTCTCTGAGTGAGCTCAACATATTTTGCTGACCTATGTCCTCGTCAATAGCATGCCAACAAGAGAAGGCTATATCTCCGTAACAAGCAAAAAATAAAAATTCGGATATCGGCAAGGTATTTCTGTATTTTTATACGCCCAGTTCTAGTTATCACAATAGGTCGGATTGGGTTCACAATTTTTGGGGACCCGAATGATACCTTTGTGATCGATCGATCCACAACAGATCTAGTAAGCGAGAAATACCCACTCAGCTTCGAGAAAGTGACCCAAATCTGGCTCCAACGTCATGCAGCTTGTTGGCAGTTTCACTAACACAATACGTTTCCTGCGTCTTTCTTTTACAGGTCGTTTGCTTACACCAGGTATTGTGCATTTGCGCATTAGCAAAGCAACCTCAGAACCTAGGCCATTTGTTTCCCCTTAATAGCTATAGTATAAAAAATGAGGTTGCATAATGAAAATCACGGCAGGCATGACTTTCGCCAACACTGTCAAAGGGGTGAAGAATGATGACGTCACACCCTTTTTGTTCTGGTTCTTCTTACATTCCGTCGACATTCATCGTCCCCATCATAACGTACCAACAGGCCGGATCCGCAACAGTAGTGAACTTCATTAACGTTGGCGGTGACGCGCAGTAATAACCACGATATGATTATGAGAGACGCCGTGGTGGAGGGCTTCGGAAATTTCGACCAACTGGTGTTCTTTAACGTGCGCTGACATCGCACAGTACACGGACTTCTACCATTTCGCCTCCACCGAAATGCGACCGCCTCGGCCGGGATCGAACCCGCGGCCTTCGGGTGAGCAGCCGAGCACTGTAACCACTGATCCACCGTGGCGGACTGTGACGCGCACTGGTCAGCTCGGTATTTTCACTTTCCTGATGTGCCTTCAGGCTCATACAAGTCCATTTCTACGCCACCTGCGCACAAATTTCAATTGATTTATGAGATGTGCTTGCTTCCGTATGTCTATTACTTCGATAGCGTAATCTCGGTGATTTTAAACGGACAGGGAGCAAAAGCAAAAAAGAGCATGCAGTAACGTTGATATTCATATTTGCTTTTCGCCGTTTAAAAAACGATGTCCTTGGAACATTCGCTGACGTCGACTTTATTAATTTCCGATTGATTTCCAAGAAAATTCTTGCTAGTATCGGCCGTCGTTAATTAATTTCCTTCTAATCCACCCCAGCTCATTGACGTCACGCTCTCAACACTTGCCTCTAAAGCATGTCCCACTTTTCAGAGAGAGGGCAACCGTGCCACCATTTCTTATGAAGCAGTGGAAACAAAGTGCCACCCGAGAATGGGCTTCCCACCACCTCGGAAGTGTCCACGGGTAAAGAAGAGTGTAAGTGCTTCAAACCACCTTTTTTATTTATCTTCGGCCTTTCTATGAGATATTAGTATCAAAACAGCATAAAATATGCATGCAGAAATCCAATAGCACTAGGCTGCAGGGGGACCTCAGGTCCAAGATTACTAATTAAAGTAAGTTAGTTAGCACGAACAACAATATTATAGCAATATTTGCATTGTAATGGAAGAAAGACATCTAATTCAAGCTGAACGAATAATATATCGCGATGATATTCCCGCGAAAATCGATATAGACCTAGTAAGTAAAAGTAAGTAAAAAAAGCACCTGTTTTTGGACGCGACAGCGTTAAAGAGCTCGTTTCGCAGAAATTCCGGTGTCGGCGGCGGCGTCGTTGGTTGTGAACGAAAAAATAGGCGTTGTCCGTGAGCGAAAATTCCAGGTAGATGCAAATGAATAAATAATAAAAAAATCACAGAATAAATAACAAAAAAATCGCAAGGGCGACGCAGTGAATGCGATAGCAACAAATTGTAACGTTATACGAAGTAAGGCTGGCCTGCTAACTCTTTTGTATCCGATCTCGCGTAACTATAAAACGCAGGTGTAAAAGAATACGGCCGCTCCAGGAGAGCTGCGGTTTTCGTACAGTTTCTTCGCGTTGAGAGCACAGCACGTAGAAGAGTATACAAGCCGTCTGCTGATGCCGTTCAGATAGCGCGCGCGCCAGCGATCGCGACCGCGCCCTTATGATAAAGTTCACAGTTGCTGCTCGAGCGACTCCTCCATCCTCCCCCCTCCCCCCCCCCCCCCCCCCCGTGTTCCATCATGCTCCTTCAAGACGGGTGAAGCTCTTTCTCTTTCTTTGAGTAGCAATCAACGGCAGGCTTCGCACGCGGGGTGATGTTATCGCATGCGCCCTGCCGTGCGACGGAGATGGGTTGGCTCGTTTCATCTCGGCTTTAGCCGCGTTCGTCACCCCGTAGAATTGCACCATGACGTCACAACATGCGAATTGCGTGACGAGTGGGTGGTAAAGCCTGCCGACTCATTACAATGTGCGCAGCTGCGCAAGTGCGCGTGGCACCTTACGGACGCGTAGTGGCACTTTGCAACTTTGTAATGTATGAAGAATTATCGCGTACTGGGCAATTCGCAACTCACAGAATGCCTACTTGCAGTAGGCATTCTGCGATAGCTTTAAACGATCAATGCTACGCGCACGAACGTTCTTTTGCTTGCAGCATGGTTGAAGGCGATGCGCACGGGGCCCGATTACGCTCTCGCGTTCTACTCTTGAAGCCGAAGCTCAAGCGTCCTCCAAGTTTTAAATACACAAATTGAATAATATCTGGGGTTTAACGTCCCAAGACCACGATATGATTATGAGAGACACCGTAGTGGAGGGCTCCGGAAATTTCGACCACCTGGGGTTCTTTAATGTGCACGGGCCTCAAACATTTTCACCTCCACCGAAAATGCAGCCGCCGCGGCCGGGATTAAATAAACACATTAAAGAACAGTGTTTAAAAAGGAATGGTGATGCGTTCCGAATAGATAAGGCTAAAAAAATAAGCAGTGCGTCGTCCATAATTAGTTCGTATAACAGGTAGTAAAAAATTGCCGCACGACGCAGATCTAGTCGGGTTAGTGTTAGAAATATCACAACAAGGGAAACCTGGGCTAGTTGGTGATAGTTCATATTTGAACAGCTTACTGTGCTAAACAGGCGAGGGCGAAGTTCAAAGGAGGTGACGACCCGAGCGCTGTGCAAGATCACCAGGACGAAACAAACTGAATGGTGTAAGATGGATGACCAACTTAAGTAGCGTAATGGCAACAAGATATTTAACTGATCGAGTATTTGGGAGCATATCGAAGTTACAAAATAATGAAGCACTACGATGATATGAAGTTAAAGTTATTATTCTAATAGCTTTGTTTTGAATATACTGAACGGGTGACTGCCAATAAAAGCTTGGTATTAAGGTCGGAGAGTTAAAAAAGCGACGTGGTCTAATTAAAATTCTAATTCCGCACGCTATTTCTATTCGCATGTGAGTGACGTGGTTAGAATATTCTATATTCACGTCAAGAATAATGCACTCATTGACAGGAGCAATCGTCATATCGTTTAGTTTGATAGTGGCTTGATATGGAAGAACTGTCGGATTTCATTGAAATGTCATGAGCTTAGTCTTTGAAGAATTTGAGGGCTCTCTTACGGAAAGCCCATATTTGGACAAACCCAATAAATCTAAGGTGAAAATGAACGGGTAGATTTGTGGGTGCTGTGTCCGCTGGTGCTCAAATTTCGTTACAAATTGTTGTACCATGTGTTTGCAGGAATAGCTGCGTTTAATTCTCAATGTCCCTACTCTGGGAGTTCCTCTACTCTCATGAGCAGTGCACAATAACGATGTTTGTGTCCTATTGTATGCGCACGAGCTGAACCGCTCATTAAAGAGACCCAGCAACGCTTTTGCAGCTTGGTCAGAAAATGCTGCTGATCGGTAGTCGAGGCTCCTGAAAACATGTGAGCCAAACATCATCACGTAGTACGAGGCTTGGAATTTACAATTAGGGTAAGGCGGGGCAAAACGCGACAAAAATGTGAAAATAGTGAATATTTTTTTTATTTCAGTCGTTACCATAAAATGTCAACACAGGAACTTTCTTTTGGGTACAAAGTATGTGCTACATAAATATGGCCACGCTGCGACGGTTCAAAATATTATTTAAAAAAGAAACAAAAAATGCACCACATGTCTCATTTTGCCCCAACCTGCGGGGCAAAACGAGAGGCTGCGTGAGGCAAAACGAGACAGCGTGAAAAAATATTATCCTTTCAGTGCTTGCAGTAGATGCACTTCAAATTCACTCCGTGGGCAGCCACGCAGTCTTCGTGCGCCCAGTCTTTGTACTCCACGCATTGAATCAACACAGAACCCGGCGCTGTGCTGCTCCGAAACACCTGAAAAGCATTCAGTGCTTTTTTCATGTCGTTTTCCTCCCAGGAATCCCCAGATGATATTCTCTTGTACGTCCGCACCATGCTTAACAAAAAAAAATATTATATATAATGAGTGTAAATAAATGGTTCACTCAATGAAACATTCTCTAAGGCAATTCAATGCCCTTTTGTCGCATTTTGCCCCTCTCAAATGCCCGAATTAAAAAAAATTTCCCCTTTAGCCCACGGCACCAAATGAACTAAACTTTTGGTGACATGTAGCTAGTGTGATAAAGTAACAACATAAATCATTACATTGCTCATCTTATGCCGGAGTACCTTCATGCACGGATCCGAATATTTGGCCGAGAAGGATCTCGCCCCTTTTTGGCGGGTCACGAACACACAGACATCAGCCGCGCAATTTATCCCGCTCGAACACTGTGAGCAATCATCAACTATTACACATAAAATGTCGAAAACTACCGGCACCTATCGCTGAAATAGGGAAACAAAGAAAAGGTACTTTTTGTATTAGCTTTAGAGGGCGGCAAAGTCAAAATGTCGCGTTTTGCCCCGCCTTACCCTAGTTCTCAAATCAGCTAGAAATTGCTCCTTCCTCTCTACAAATGATGCCATATGCCCAAATGACGGCGCCATAAACCCAAAGTCAACGGCCACTCACTGATTTGAGCATCCTGAGCTGCATAGTTACCGCGGCAGCCGTGGGATGCCGCCACGTGCCTGCACGCTTACTCACGATCACACAGAAAGTACTACCCGCGCGTTCGAAAAAAAAAAAACAGTGCTCAAGTTCATGATGACGAACGGACGTAGCTTCTTGGCCCCTTGACGTCCCCCCTCACCCCTCTCAGCCCCCCCTCCTCCCCCGCTGCGTAATTTTCAGCGTCCTCGCAGGTACGAAAGTAGAGAGAAGGCGCTTAAAGCGTGCGACAAATCTCCATAACTCCACTCGTAATTGACGGGCTCTAAAAATGTTTGCGGCAGTCGACTCGTGATGCCATAAACTCCTTTATGAAGCCATATGGTGATTATTTGGAAAATTGTTGAGGCGCCCCTTTAAGAATAAACACAGCCAGAACAGAGTCTCATCTAAAATGACGCAAGGAAATAGCAGGAATGTTGAGTGGGCGCAGTTCGGTTTCGTAAGCCGCCCTGGAATAATGGAATGGAAGCATGGGAGGAAAGACAGCATACGAGTCCACAGCACGCGCACTCAGGCGAGCTGAAGCATTCAGTTTTATTACCGCGATAGCGTTAAATAGCTCGTTGCGCAGAAATTCCGGTGTCGGCGTCGGTGTCAGCGCCGTTGGTTGTGAGCGAAAAGTCAGCGTTGTCCGCGACTAAACAATCGAGAAAGATGCAAATAACATAAATAATAAAAATATTTGGTTTGATTGAGAATCGAACCCAGGCCTTCTGCGTGGGTTCGATTAGAAAAAAAAAAACACTATATGAATGTCTTGTATAGTGAGAGGAGTCTCCTTAACGCATGTAATATTGCGTTGCAGAAGTGCAGAGTTGCGCCAGGCGTCAAAACATGTGAATTGCGCAACGAGTGGGTGTTTTAGAGGCCCACCCACTGCAAAGTGCTCAAACATATTTAACCGTCATCAAAAGCATCAACAAAGTGAGCAGCTGCGTAGGTTCCCGTCTTGCCTTACGGACGCGTAGGCCCTTCGCTGATTCGCAAAAGGAAGAATTATGGCCAAGTGGGCAGAGAGCAACTGTACTTGCAGTAGGCATTCTAGGATAGTTTGAAACGGCCAATGTTGCGCGCAGAGACGTTTGTTTCCTTGCGGCACGGTTGAGGCATGCACCGAGAACCGAAACCAGGCCAGCAGTTGAGAAGGCGATGCGCACGAGGCCCGATTACGCTATCGCGTTCTACTCTTGAAGACGAAGCTCAAGCGTCCTACGAGTTTTTTTACCAGTATTATTTAGTTCAACAATTATTACTTGCCTTGCAAATTTTCTCACTTTGTTTCATATCCACGAGCACTACATGGTGAAGCGTCATACTGAATGGTTAAAGCATGCGGAAGTGGCGCCGTCCTTGCGATAGTAGAGTTACCTCGAATTTCGCGAGTAAAGTGTGCTTCTGTAGCGAATTCGTGTCCCGTCGAGTCCGGTGTGTGTTCAATTGACCTGCTTTTGTCTGATTTTGCAGCCCGTGTTTAACTGCTGGGGTATTGTGAGGCTCCTCGGTGGATCGCTTAGAAGAGTCAAGTACCCCAAGTTGGCTCCATGCTTGTAAGCCTGTGTACTATGCAGCACACAAACTTTTTCTTTCAGTTCGTCTCATCCGCGTGCTTGTAACATCGCCACAATCGCTGGCCTCAAGTCACTTTTGCGCGCTTCTTTATATAATTGCGCAAGTTGGGCGGATCGGTAATGTTGCGTGGTGATTGTTAAAGAGCGCTCAAAAAATGACGAAGACAAAGAAAAAATAGATGTAACAGATGCTCGAACAAGTAGCTGTTCAGAAGCACACTGTCTAATATATACTATTTTTATCCCAGTTATCTCACAGACCACACGTCAAATATACAAGCAACAACAAAACAGGGCAAAACTACCACTTTCAATCATGTGTTGAATAGCCCAAGTTCACGTGTAAGTTAACGGTCTCCTAAAGGGCCCCTATAGCACCTCCGATATTTTTTTTTACATTTCAAGTAAACGCGCGTATCGAGATCAGAATGCCGTCATTATTAACAATGCCAAACGCAGCAGCGCTACGAGCCGCGGCCGCCCCACAAATTCCAAGAAACAATCGCTTCTCTTCTCCGTGCCTTTCGTCATTCCTCATCCCCTCAACGTTCACAGTGACGTCAACATGTCGCCTGCTTGTCCTCTACAACACCTGTTTGTCCGCTTGTTGAAGAGCGCACCTGATGCTCTTCCTCCTCGCACGGTGAGGAGGAGCACTCGGCCAGGAGGAGAGACGAGCCCACGAACGGAGCCTAGCGAATGAAAGAGAGAAACGAGCGAGGGCCTCTTTCTTATAATCAAACGTGTGTAACTCCGCTATTACTGCACCGTTTCGAAAAATTCTCACGGCACGTGTTCGTTGTAGACTCGTGCACAACTGCAACACCAAAACCAAATTTCGATCTCTGGGTGTTTAGGGGCCCTTTAAAGGGGTCATGAATCATCCTTCAGGCATAGAAACCATCGCGATTAGCGCAACGAGACAGGACAACAGAAAAGAACAGAAAGGAACAGACGAGCACAGGCGCAGACTAACAACTGATTTTATTGAAGCCAGATCCACATGTTTATATATCAACAAGCTGCGCAGGCGCACCGTCACAACGACCAATATAGGTCTAAAAAAAGATCAGACAAGGTGCGAAAGAAATTGAATTGCAGCATTGTACAGCGTAATGGAAGTGTCGCTTACACACTCCTCACCTGCTTTTCTGATAAAAAACGTTTGTAACGTTTCACGAGCTGTTTTTTGCCTACTTCTGCTTATAATTTTTGAGCATCGGAAACGTGGTTCACAATTCGAGCACGCCATGCAGTGCTCAACAAGACGACTTCTCTCCTTATTATTAGACTTCTTTCGTGTTCCCTGAGTTGAGGCAACGTCCCGACTGGCTGGCCGATGTATACTTTGCCGCAGCACAGGGGAATCTCGTACGCGATGCTGTTGGCGCACTGAACAAAGCGTTTTTCACGGTTCTTTTTACGGCCTCCCTTTTGCTCCGCACAGGCGGTCCGCTGGCTCAGCTGAGTGAGCTTATTCGTGGCCGAGAAAATCAACGGCAGGTTGAACCGACTAGCCACTTTTTTCAGGCTAAGTGTGACCTTGTGCATGTACGGGACCACTTCTGTCCTCTGGCTGCACACCAGGGACTTCGCAGCATCCTTGGAGCCACCGTGCTTCATCTTTTTAAGAAGCGTTTCAGCAACAGACACGATTACCGACCCAGGGAAGCCGGTTAAAAAAAGCCTCCCCAATTGTCGATCAAAACCATATGCGTGCGCGGGGTTTCCCTTTAGGGGGGGGGGGGGGGCGAAGGTTCATCGCAGCGCCCCCCCCCCCTCTCTATTAAGTCAAAGTATGGGTCACACATTGCGGCCCCCTGGCCGCCCCCCTCCCCCGTGCACACGCCTATGATCAAAGATATCCTGCACATTGTGAATGAACGACTTCCGAAGCGCAGATTCTAAACAAAGTGTTGTGATGCCTCTCTTTATTGTCTCCGAGTGAACCGATTTGTATGGAAGGAGCTCTTTTTGTGCACGCGGAGAATACGCCCAGCACACATGATATTCGTTGAACTTCAATTGCAAGTCTAAGAACTGAAGCGTACCCTCTTCTGGACGTTCAAAAGTAAAAGTTGACCACGTAACTTGCTTGAAGGAGTTCGTTGACCCCAAATTACCTACTCATTCGACACTATTGCCAAAGCCCCGTTCACGCCGTGCGCATACGGAATGGCTGCGCGCTGTCACTTCTTTTCGAGCTCAGCTTGCCGTTGTCAGAAGGGAAGGGGAGCCGACGCCCGAAGGCGCCTTGTGATGCCTTACAAATTGGCGTTGTATAGGGGTGACCGCAAAGAAGCCCGGCGCCCGCGTGCGTATAGAAATGCGGCTGGAGGCAAATGAGGCCCCCGAAGGTGCGCCGTCACCACGCGTATTTGTATGCGCTGCTTTACCATAACTGATGCTCCCTCGATCCTGGGCTTGTCGCCAATTAGCCGTTTTGTGATACGTAATTGTGATGTTTTATCGAGGTCGCTTGTCACTTCACGTGGCCACATTACATTGTTGTCCGCATATGAACGCATGGCCGTCATTGTTGCCTGTGGTAACTGAAGTGCCGCGCTGCCAAAAACGTAGATGGAGGTTCAATTTTCGGCACGCAGGAAGAAAACAGTTTGGAGGGAGTATTGCGCTATGAGAAAGAAAATGAAAGAAAGAAAGAAAGAAAGAAAGAAAGAAAGAAAGAAAGAAAGAAAGAAAGAAAGAAAGAAAGAAAGAAAGAAAGAAAGAAAGAAAGAAAGGAAGAAAGAAAGAAAGAAAGAAGAGTAGTGCGTCTGGCACGCAAACGCCAAGCTTCGCTTGGCCCCCTTTTCCCGATAGGCCAAGGGCTCCCGAATTTTTCAACGGGGGAACTGTATATGGAAGTATATGGAACTGTATATGGGCTCGGCTTACCCCCGTATTGCGTTCGCAAAAGCTATCGTCATCATGGCGGCGCGCGCTCTCTTCCTGTTCCGCTTTCCGAACACGTGTGCCCGGCACGCACTCAGAAAAAAGAGAGAGAAAAAAACAGAGATCAAGACAGAAAAAGAAAGAGAGAAAGAGAGAGAAACAAATAAGTAAATTGAGAGAGAGAGAGAGAGAGAGGGAGAGAAAGAAACTGAAAGAAAGAGGAAGCCAGAGATAGAGAGAGGGAAAGAAGGAAAATGGAAGAGGAGGGGAACGTGACGTAAAATCACGTAAGGTTAATCACGTGACAGGTTCCCGTCGAATTCACATAACACCCGATAACGTAGCAGTAGTCACGGAAGATGGGAAATCGTCCGAGAGGCTCGTTTTCTATTATACACAACTAATGAACCCGACTAACAATTAAGCCAAGGAAACCATAGGGCACTTTATTTGCGGTTTATTAACTGTAGTGTAAGGATTCTCACTTAAATTGAAAGGAATAAAAGTGGACGAAAGATCGCCCTTTCCGTCGGCGGGATCCGAATCCACAACCTTTGATTTGCGTCCGATGCTCTACCATTTGATCTGCGATGGAGGGCGCTTCCTCGTCGACTTTTTTGTAGGGTATTTTATGTGCGCATAATATACGAGAGTGTTAGCCAGCACCACTCGTAGCCCAGGCGGCCAACGTGGAACACTCTTTTTTGCCAGAGGGCGTCACGGGGCACGTGATCTTCGCACAAGGTAGCGGCTGACCAATGAACCCTCGCATGCTACCTAAGTCATCAAGTCTGCCGGGACTAAGCCCTTGCTACGAAAGTAGGAAAGAAGGGGGATTGTCCGAAGGGCTCCTTTTCCGTATTATCCTCAACTAATGAAACCGACAAGCAATTAAGCCAATTAGCTGTGTCACTAATTCATGTGACATGTTCCCATCAAAAAATCATGTAATATTATAGTTACGTGACATGATCCCGCAAAACCCATGTCGTTTCAGCGGGGCAAGGACACGGGCGTGGGAGGGCATGCTTCTTCTTCGAGAGTCCGAACACTAGAATCGCTGTTGGTTCCAGCCTTGCACCACTACTGCAAACTGCGCCTTTTTTGTTCTTTTTTTTTCTTTTGTAGCCGCTTGGCGGTTGGGCGTTGAGGCACGGCGTTCGTGCTCCCTCAGCATTTCAGGGAGTTAACCGTATTTGCGTACCGAGATCTGTTCTTCTCTATGCCTTGTAGAGCTGCATCGTATTTTAAGTGCGGAGCAATTTAGGGGCCCGGGCTCTCGTATGCTGCCGTCGTCTCATGTAGCTTGGCGTAACGCTGGCAAAACCACGTAGAGCAGGGGTCGGCAAACCTGCGGCCCGCGAGGCTGTAAATGTGGCCCCTGGCACGACGTTGGAACCCTCCTTCCCTAACTGATGAACACTTCCGCGACTTTCTGCTACTGTCGGTGAGCAACCTTGATGAAAATATTTGCGAGTTGGCTAAGAATGTTCAGCACCAAAAGTCGCATTGAAAGTGTGCTTTGTTTTTCTTGTAAGCTATTTTAGAAATTGCAACCTTGTGAAATCCGCGCTGAAAATAAACATGACTTCTATTGCAGTTTTCTACATCAATATTGTCAATTCGCCGAAATCTTTCTCTTCGCCTGCAAAGCCAACCCCTTTCCCCCCCCCACACCCGCTATTTTCGTGTGGCCCCTGTCGTGTCCGCTTCATGAAAATCGGCCCTCTGCCTCAAAAGGTTGCCAACCGCTGACGCAGAGCATAGCCATCTGTAGCACATTGAGCGCGCGCTCGCACCAAGGAGAAGTCTTCTTCCTCTTGTTCTTCGAGCGCTTTGATGATGATATCAAGTGCGGAGCACTTTAGGGGCCCGGGCTGTCGTATGCTGTCGTCGCTTGGCTTAACGCAGGCAAAAATACGTATAAAAATAGAAAAAAAGAGAAAGCAAGCGAGAAACAGAGAGAGAAATAAAGGGAGAAATAGAAAGAAAAATAGAAATAAATAGTGATAAAGAGAGAAAAAATACAGAAAAAACTGGAAAAAAGAAAAAGAAAGAAAGACAGGAGGAAAGAAAGAGAAAACCGAAGAGAAACAAAGAAGGCTGACCAGCTCCGCACTTCCTTCAGGCTTGGCACCAATAGTGCGAAGCTGCTGTAATTTTTTTCACAATGCTCGTTTCCCGCCAGATGGTTTTTCTTCGAACTCTGGATTCATATTTATCTGTGTAGCTATTTCTTCCTTTAATGCATATTTCTAGGCATTTGCACACAATTTCGCACCTGGTGTTTCTTCCCCTGCACTGTGACCTGTTTTTCAATAATGATAATAATTTTTGTAGTTTTAAGTACCAAACCACGATATCATTTTGATGCACGCCGTAGTAGAGGGCTTCTGATAATTGCGACCAACTGGGCTTCTTTAGCGTGCACCTGAATCTAGGTACACGGGCATCTACATTTCACCTCCATCGAAATGCAACCGTGATCGATCCCGCGTATTCCGGGTCTGCAAATACCGTAACCATTGTACCACAGCGGCGGCTGCGTCTGGTTACTCGTATCGTGTAACACAATGAGTCCCAATCATTTACACCACATCTAATTTCTAGAGCTTGGTCATTATCTGCGCATGTGGGATTGTCCACAGAAAAAAAAAACTAAATTATCCCGCATACCGCGTACGTGACCGGCAAGACGCCGCTGTCCATTTAAACAGTATCATTTACAGGAAGCAATGCACCACCATATTCCTATTTTGCACAGAAGTGCCGCAGAGGAATGACTTGCACATTTTCGCGAGCGAACATTTGTGTCCGCTCCAGCCATATAACTTGTTTTTATCTTCTTCTTATGTTCTTTTACGTCGGTACCTGCCTTTCCTGTGACAGCGCCATCAGTATCGAAATAGTTCCTGATTCAACTGAGAAACCGTAGTGAGTCTTACCACGTACACAAAGGTGGGTAATCTGCATTTGCGGTTTCCAAAACGAGAGTCTCTGTGAACGTTTTTCACCTGAGCGTCCAAGTTTTTTTTTTTTTTCAATGGACAAATTATCAGCTCTTAATCTAACGTAAAATGTATATAGGTTTGGGTAGGCTCGAATAGCACGACTCCAGCATTACATTGACCTTATGATTCGGTACAGCATGCTCCACGTGGATTGAATACGTGATCTCAATGTGAATTAAGAAAGCTTAAGTTGGATTATGACGCGTTGCTCTCATATAGCCCTCTGAAAGTCATGTATGGGCATGTCGTACGTGTGTAATAAGCCGCAGGGAGAAGACTCCTGAGCGTGCCGCACCGTTCAAGTAAGTCCTCTGCAAGGGCGACTCGAATGCCTGAGCCATTCACCATTATTAACGCGATAGCGTTATAGAGCTCCTTTCCGGAAATTACGGTGTCGGCGTCGTTGTCCCTTAGCGAAAACTCTAGATAGATGCAAATAAATAAATAATCCTAAAAAGACTTCGCGTTTAGTGAGAATCGAAACCAGGCCTTCTGCGTGGCAAGCAGGTGCTCTACCACGGAGTCACGTCAGTGCTTGAAATTGCTTCACAAAGAAACGCTATAAGAACGTCATGTAGTGGGACGAGGGACACTAAAGAGCAAAACGATTTTTCTCACATTAGTAAAGTACTCTTTCACGATACCAAAACCACCACGCTTGCGTCGAGAAGACGCTTAGTAAGCGAGAACACGCGCAAAAACAAAATATGGGTGGCGACGCCACCCAGAAGTTTCCGCACCATTCGCCGTGACGTCACGTGTTTTGACGGCACCTGCTAGGGACTACGTAGTTCCTAAGCGGTAAAAATAAAGTACATTGTCCTCTGAGGGGGCCATAGACTTAACATACCAAGTTTGGGGTAATTTTATTGAGCCAGTGGGGCCAAAATGCGATAAATACACTTCGAAATTCGTGACGTCACGCGGTGACATTTCGGCGCGAAATTTAAAAATGAAACTTTGAACTTTATTTTCTCCTCTATTAATGAACCTATGATGGCGAAATTAACAACATTGGAGTTCTCAGAGCACAATTTATCGATCTAAGCCGATTCGTTGTTTCCCTTTAGTGCCCCTTTAACACACGTAATGTTGCGTGGCAGACTAGTAGAATCGCACCAGGCTTCAAAACATGTGAATTGCGCGAGTGAGTGGTTTAAAGCTACAAGGTATGCAGCTGCGCAGGTGGGCGTGGCCCCTTACGGCCGCGTAGCGGGTCCTTCGCCAATTTGCAAAAAAAAAAAAAACTTACGGCGTAAAGGGCGCTTCGTCACTGTACTTGCAGCAGGCATAACAGGATAGTTTGAAACGGCCAATGTTACGCGCACAGCCGTTCCTTTCCTTGAGGCACGGTGAAAGCGATGCGCACGGGGCCCGATTACGCCATAGCGTTCTACTCTTGAAGGCGAAGATCAAGCGTCCTCCAAGTTTTCTTGAAACCTTCTTCTCTTTTTCTTTTTTTTTTGTAGTCTTCCGATAAGTAGAATTCATTACCACCTTCTAAATGCTGATGTGTTTCTGTGTTTCTATTCCTACGTTCTTATGTATCGTCATGCTTAAAATAAGTAGCCCGTTGAACTTCTTGGTACGCCGGAGATGACCTTTGAACATTAGTGCTAGAATATCTGATGTGATCTCACTAATCAGAACTGAAAAGAAATGACGTGATAACGTTCTATCGGTATCATCGAATGAAATTGTCAGATGAAGCAAAACGTTTCTATCTTCTCGGCAACCTTTGCGTAAATGTTTTGTTAACAAAGGTAATCGAGAAGTGGCTTCATTGTTCTTTTTTCTTTCTTTTACAGCCTCGTACAAAGGGTCAGATGGCCGTTGTTATAATCATGGCCCTTCGTGAACACCCTGCAAGCTCTCTCGCTGTAGTTAGGAAAAGTGACAATAGAAGTGACTCCGAATTGAGGGGAGCGCAGACAAAAGTCTGTGCTTTGGCAATACACTCATTAAATTACTTCAAAGTTTTCAGTCGATTGTGTTGTTCTTCCACCCTCCCCCCCCCCCCCCCCCCCCCCCCCCCCCCACTTTCTAGTGCAGCGGGGCTGCGACTATCTTCATGATCGGCCCACCTTTCACCTAGCGACAATGTTATGTGACGACGCCATGAAATGACTTCGTTGATGACGGCGTTCATGACGTCATCGATGACGTCTTGTGATGTACTTCTTGTACCGTTTGTGCTGACACCGATGTGCCGAGCCACTTTTGTTGGCACGCACACAAACAAACAGACGCGCGAACATGCACACAGGCTGGTTGAACACACCCCGAAAAAAAAACATGGCTAAAACATGGTATAACACGAAAGTGAAACGTGTCTTCACAGAGGTAGTTGAGCTTTACGTGGGATGCAGCGCACTTAGACAAGGCACGACAAGGAACGAAGAAAGACAGGACGACCGCTGCACTCGCAACTAGTTTATTTCGAAGGAAACATAGTTAATATACATATATGCAGGTGTACCACGTGTGACCATGACTATAAAGTTACAACGGTTTTCGATGATTTTCCAGAAAACACACTTCGCTATCGCTGAGAACTACGGATGCTTGCCTGATGCAATCAACTTTTCTTTTTGTGATATGGAAGGCCTCGATCACTTCCCTGGTCAGCTGATCCTTGTGATTGGAAAGTATTTCAGTTTCAGAGAACAGCGGCTTGCAACCACACTCCAATCAATGCTTCCTTGTCATGCCTTGTCTAAGTGCCCTGCTATCTACTTAAACATGAACTATCCCCAACTCGCTGAACTTTCAACTTTACTGAGGTAGTTGAGCGTTTATTGTACATTGATATATGAGAGCTTGTACAATGGCTATTGGCGTTTGGCAGCTATAGCACCGTCAAACACAAAGGACGCGCGCACGAACGCACAAGTATACTCGGGACGAACGCAAGCTAACAACTGTCACAGTATTAACAATTTTGTGTTTAAGCAGCGCGTTCCTTTCGCAAACGCGGCCTCTACAGCGAGCGAAGTGACCTTCGTGCACTCTGCAACTTGAACGCAACCTTTGCGCTGAACGCACAAGACGTACAAACCACCCCACCACGAGATAAGCGCGCGCGCACGGGCGACCATGCCCTGTAGAGCAATGTACTGGTGTATATATACAGGTAGGAGGTGCGCGCGCATCGCAACGAGTAGAGAAACGAGCGGGGCGACGACCATTAAAGCGCGCCCTTCGTGCCATTTCTCTGGTGATAACGAGAACACGATGAAGTGCCACCGATTTCTGAGTACCGCCAGCGGTAAGTGATGCATATAAATAGATCACCGTTAGTTTGCTGAAGAACATGCGCTCTCTGACTATGTGTCCTAAAAGGGTATTAAAGTCACAGAGCGCACGTTCTTCAGCAAACGAACGGTTATTTTATACTTCTTTCTGTGTAACACTTGTTGTACGCTTGTAGGGGCCGCCTTGAGTATTTCGTTCGCTATGTATGCTATAATACATCTCAGAAGTACCTTGCAGCACTGTGGAAGCTGCAGGGCTTCTTAGCCAATGGGAAACGCGAAAGTCAGTCAAGATGTATTCATCCGCGTCGCGTCGTCTGCTCGTCGTCTGCTGGGCGTCTCTTTGGCTTCGGCTCGCCTGCTTTTTCGGTACTTGCTCTCCGCAGTTGACATAGGTTGTTTGCACGCCTGAAAATGTAAATAAATAAATAAGGCTAATACTCCCTCCACCCCGCCCCATCTACACGTAGTGTGGCTATTTTTAACATTACGTATTACAGCATTCGCGAAGCGTGTATCATTAAATCTTCCAACTAAGGTCACTAAGCCTCAGTTATGGTACTGTCGACGAACGTAGCTTGATGCTGACGACCCGGCAGCTATATATTCAGTTGAATGTGTAACGTACTGTGCGTGCCCTCAGTTGAGCAATAGGTGAATAAACAAAACATGCTTTTCAACGCAAAATCGTGCTGCGATGTTTATTGCGTAACTGGTAAAGACAGTGGCATGGGAGAGTTTTTTCAACATTTAGAAGTCACTGCCATTCAAAGTGTTCATCGTCCATACTGTCCTCCTCTTCAGAAGTTGTGTCCACCCGTAAATTGACTACGACTGCTTGTTGGTTGTCTACTACACCCTCAATGATGTGGTCCATTTGCTTCTCTTCTCTTCTTACTCAACCACATGTTTAACATAGTTCTTGTTCTTGTAGCACATTAACTTGTGCTATGGCCTCTGCAACATGTTTCTTCAGCTCTTCCTTCTTAGTTTCTACAGCGCGACTGGACGCGGACGGAGAAGGAACACGCAAACACACACACAGCGCTGCGGACGGAGTTCCTTCTCCGTCCGCGTCCAGTCGCGCTGTAGAAACTAAGCATGAACAACCAAATAGCCCGCCAACGCACTTTAGTCAGCTCTTCCATTTTAAATGCCCGGTTTGCCGAAGCCACAAAACGCTTCATGTCGCTCCACACCAGCTCTATGTGATTGAGCTGGTAGTGATCCGGCGGTAGCCTTAAAACGAGGTGTCCGGCCGCAGCAGCAATACAGTGAATGCGATATGAGTTGCCATCTACTTTCACAGTCTGAACAAGCGTCATCAGCTCTGCCTTGATCATATCGTCACTCCACGGAATCCCCTTTTCGGAAAGCCACGCCTGCATTTCCTTTTTGAGGTTACTCATGCGGGAACCTTTCCTTGCCTCACGCTGTTCGGAGAAAGGCGTGGTAGTAGAGTATTTTTCGAACCATTTTTCATAGTGGGGACCGTCGATCTCTTCGTGATAGTCTCATCTGCCCTTTTTCGCTTGAAATATTTATCCGGCACCTTGCACAAAGCCATTCTCGTTTCCGCAGTGCGTCACGATCAATCGAGCTCCCTTGCCGCTCGGGTTCTGCAGGCCAACTGAAAGACCGGCCTTTTTTTTTTGCTTGTTCCGCAGTTTTGGCACTCTCGACCCACACCTTATCTGTCGTGTGCCCTACGTTAACCCATGTTTCATAGGTGTACAGAATGGGCCATCCTTGCCGCCGCAATTCTGCTATTTGCCGTTAAGTACTTGCGTCGGCACTGAACTATGCGAGTTGCCTCAATAAGGAGGGCGTTGCGGGACCGTTTACTAAACCGAAAACCTATCTTCCCCAGCATTCGATGCATTGTTGCGGGTGAAACTGAAGGCAGTTTCATCCTCGTTGAAGTGAGAGGGAAGCTTTTGCACCGTGGGGATTTCATTCAGGGGCGTAGCCAGAAATTTTTTTCGGGGGGGGGGGGGGTTCAACCATACATTATGTATGTTCGTGCGTGCGTTTGTATGTGTGCGTGTATATATACGCAAGCAAAACTGAAAAATTTCGCGGGGGGTTTGAACCCCCCCAACACCCCCCCTTGGCTACGCCCCTGATTTCATTCCTCTTGAAGCGATCATGCACTACTTGTCGCAGCACGCTCAAGTCAAAATCGCCGAGTTCCTTTCTCCGTTCGCGTCCTCTGCCGCCAAACAAGAACCTCCTTAGGGACGCCACCTCGCCGTTTCTTCGGTGTTCAAAAACCCATTTGCAGACGGAGCGTTCGCTGGCGTTTGTGAGGAACGCGGTTCTTTTACAGCGAAAGCTGTTATGAGATCACAACAAGGGCCGTTTTTGGCGCCGTAGTTGACCGCCGCCGCCGCCAGTGTCCGTAACCACTATCGCTCGAAATAAGAAAAAAGAATGAAATGAGAAAAAACTTCCGGGATGGAACGAGGTTAGACCTTGGGCCCTCTGCGTGGGAGCCCAGTATTCTACCTCTGAGCCATGCCGGTGCTTGAAACTGCTTTGCAAAAAGACCCTATACAGGCTTGATGTCGGGAAGGAACCACATTAACATATGCAATATAGCGTGGTAGAAGAGTAAAATAACAACCAAGCGTCACACAACGCGAATTCTGTAACCAGGCGTCACACAATGCGAACTGCGCAACAAGTGGGTTGTTGAATGCTTCCAACCCATTACAAAGGGCTCTGCCATAATTCTTCATCGTAATCAGCCACAGAATCAACAAGGTACACATAATGCCTTGCAGGCGTTTAGCGGGTACCACGGTTCTCCGCAGAATGACGAAAAATTGCACAGTGGCTGCTTCCCAACTTCACAAAAATTATTATGGGTCCTCGCAAGTGCACTTGTATTGGTTGCCGAGGAAGCCCATAAGGCCCCCATGATCCATTTCCTCAGGGTCTCAATTAAGGTAATTCCCTCTCTCTCTCTTTCTCACGTTAACGTATGTTATAAAGCGTGGTGGGAGAGTTAAATAACGACCGGGCGTCACACAATGCGAATTGCGTAACTAGTGGGTAGTTTAAAGCTTCCAACCCATTACAAAAGGCTCAGCCATAATTCTTCATCGTCATCAACTGTTGCATCAACAAAGTGCACATAATGCCTTACAGATGGTACCTCGCTTCTCCGCAGAATGACGAATAATGTCGTGGTGGGTGCTACCCAACTTCACAAAAATTGATTTGTGGCGTACAGGGTTCGTTGCTAGTGTACTTGTATTAGTAGCCACAAGATAGTTTATAACAGGCTCTATAAATACCCGCTCTTCAGGGCTGGGCAAAGATACTTTGAAATTGTATCGCGATACGATACAAGATACTCAGGCAAGAAGTATTGGAGATACAGATACAAGATACTGCCGCAATAATTGTATCCGATACAATACCTAGCAATTGTATCTTAAGATACTTCGATACATTCTCAAATTTGTTAATATAGATTCATATAATGTAGCAGCAAACGCCTATACACGAAAATGTCTGCTTGAAAATTTCTTAACTGTGACCCATCTTGTTTCACTCGATCTCAAAAGTTTTGCCCTTCTTGCTCTATGTACATTAGTTTCCTTCCAAAACAACTTATTGGGGCTTGTTTTAGCTTCTTCGCAGGACAACTCTTCATACATTTCGCTGACTGCGGCTCTTGCTTGTCATTTTTGCAATTGATGGGAGTCGCTGCTCAGCTTGCCGACCAGCTAGCTGGTTGCCATATAATCACAATAACGTCAATAAGAAGCCTTTGGACAACGCCGCAAATAGCGGTGTGGACTTTTACCTTGTCCGTAAAAGAAGGTTTGCACAGTACCCCTGGTGTACACGAAGATGACGTAAAACTGCAATGAATTTCCATGTTCTACTTACTGCTGGCGTAAGGAATTATTTGTTGATATACTCACTAACGTACAATCTTTTTAGCAATTTTCCTTTAACGAGAGAACATGTGCAACACAGAAATGTCTCAGACGTATGGTATAGTTGCACAAAGCGTCGCAGGACACCGCCCCTATTCGCGCTATTGCCGTTTATAGCTCCCATTACGTGGCGACTAGTAATACGAAAAATATTTAAGAAGGCCTAAAACAGGAAAACAAATATAAGTAAAATAGAGAGGTGGTTGTGCATCAAACATTCACATTGAATGAGGACAGAAACACAATACAGACGGCGCCCTTAATAGCTATGGCATGAAGTATCGTCAACTTTCCTGTTGAGACAATAGAAAATTCAGTGCCTATGGAAAATTGCCTGAAATGGCTCGTTGGGACGCTCATGAGTGAAACAATGTTTCTCGAATCCCCTTCCTAACATCTTTAGGATGGCTCCTAATGATTTCCATTATTATAATGCAAACTCAATTTCGCAATTTTCTGGAGCGGTAAGCAGAATATTTTGTGCTGTATACTCAAGGCACGCCCACATAATAATGTATTTGTTTTCAAAATCGCCTTGGCAAAGCGTAAATGTGTAAACAGTAGTAGAAATAAAGCAGACAGGAGAATAAAGCCATCAATCGGGAGTGCGTTACAAACGACATACTGCGGTGACCAGACCGCAATACAGTGCAGAGACCTAGGTAATGCATGTGACGCAAAATGACAGCTAAGAAAGCACTTGTGCTAATAATCAAATTATGGTTTCATAAATTCTTTGAGTAAATGTAGATGGAAGTGAAAAATCTGGTACGCCAAGATATTTTCTGCTAGGTAAACGCTTGCTCTATTAGATCTAGCATCAGGCAGTGGTGCTAACGTTGTTACAATGTTATTTGCATATAAGTTAATTCATTGCATGCAGGTCAAACTTACATCCACGGGATCGTTTAGATCGCTGATATGTAAAATCCACGCGATGCAAAGCAACCCCATTCTTGCACGCATCACATTTCGTTACGGAGCAAGACGTAAGAGAATCTTCAATAACGAGACTGTAACAACATCGGAATTTGCGCGATAGACGCCGCACGCAGTGGAGTACGCGGCGCAGGACAGTTGGTAAGAGCAAGTGTCGCGGCACTGGCGCAACTAAAAAGAAAAGAAATCGAGAAAATAAGAAGTACGTGGGCTGGGCGTAGACGTCCGCGTGCTTGTCTTCCTGATCTTCTATCCTCACAGGATGAGTCTGGCGTAAAAATAAAATAACGTCACTGCCCTTATACGTATTCAGATGGCTTAGTGGCACCAGTACCAACTTGAGAAGCGGAGCTTGGCCAGCGATTATTGTTTCGCACGGTTGTGTTGCGATAGAAGTATCTTGTATCTTAAGATACACGATACATTGTCGAATGTATCGGAAATACAGATACAGATACCCGTATTTCGAGACGTATCACGATACAGATACAAGATACCCATAGAGTATCTAAGATAGTATCTAAGATACATGTATCTTCGATATTGCCCAGCACTGCTGCTCTTCAAGCTTTCGCTGTGACTGAGCTGCGCTTTCCGCGCAGGCCTCGCGTTTTTTTTTTTTTTTTTTTTTGCGAAGGAGTTTTAAGCGCAGGAGTGACTCTGCGGTAGAACACTCGACTGCCATGCAGAGGGCCTGGGTTCAAATCCCGCTCGATCCTGGATATTTTGTTTTTCTCATTGCGTGCGACAGTGGTTACGAACACCGACGACGGACAACTACAACCCTAAATCAGCAGTTGTTGTGGTCTCATAAGAGCTTTCGCTGTAAAATGCTGAATACATTGACTTGGTGGTGCAGCATATCGAAAGAAACCCACGCACGATAACGATGAGGACATACAAAGATGCTGCGGTGTAGTCTTTGTCTGCATCGTGATTATTTGCTGCTCTGTTTCACAACGTGATGGAACGCCACCTTTATTAATACCAGCTGTTATGCTCTAGACCCGGCACACAGTTTGATACCGTCTGCTTTCTCGTAACATGTTTGCGTGATCGAACCTTGGACTAACTGACATATTGTAGCGCTGAAGCACATTCACACAAGAAGACGGGACAGGCGCTGTCAGGCCATCTTGTGTTTCTATTTGTGTAAATGTGTTCTTCTTGTGTGTTCGTTTTTAATTTGCACGAGCATACTTTTAGTCAACAAAGCTGAGAGTTGGGGTAGTTGGAACAAATCATTCACTGGCGTAGCCAGGGGGGGGGGGGCAGTGTTCAAACTCTTCCCCGCAATTTCTCATTTCTCAGCTTTGCATGTGTATGCATACACGTACACATAAAAACACATGCACGAACATGCATAAAGATTGGTTGAACCTCCCCCCCTCCCCTCCCCCGCCCCCTAGAGTTTCTGGCGACAACCCTGGACGTCAGTGCACGTTAAAGAACCCCAGGTTGACGAAATTATGCGGAGCCCTCTGCTACGATGTGCCTCATAATGATATCGTAATTCTGGCTCGCAATAACCCCAGAAATTATTTTGAAAAAGCGTTCCTAAGAAACCTGACCCTCGATAGCATAAATATTCATTGCAGCATACTATTCGCGAATAATTTGAGCCAATACGCCACCTAGCGGAGAGCGCGCGAAACAGGCGATTGAGGTCCATGTAGCGGACGACAATCACTTTCGCACGTGCGGTAGCGGTTCTCGCGGATGGATTCGTCGTCAGCAAAGAAAAAAAAATGCGTTGCGAAGCAGTTTTTCTGCGTTTCGATATGCACATCAGCGAAGCAGAAAGGCGGGATGGTGTCTTTTCACGAGTTTCTGTTTTTTGAGTGAACCGTGAAGAACGGCGTAAATAACCAACCTCCGCATCAGCAAAGTTACCCCGACGATGGTTGTTTTGTTCTCGGCACTTCAGCAACAAGTATTACGCCGCAGTGCTAAAAATTTGTTGCACTCTTCGAGCGGCATCAACGAATCCTGAGGATAACACAGCTGGAATGAATCGGAATCGATTCGTGTGAACGTCACGAAGCGATACAAGCTACGAGAGACGCCGTCGTGGAGGGCTCCGGATAATCTCGACCAGAGAGAGAGAGAGAGAGCTCTTTATTGAAAGGGAGATAAGTGTGTAAATTCGCTGACTTGCTACTCTGCGTGGGGAAGGGGATTGGGGACTGAAAGGCGCAAAGAGAGAGAGAGATGTAGAAAAAAATATAAAAAGTTAAAAATAGCATAAAAAAGAGGTAAAAACACAAACTGAGTTTTTTTTTTTCTTTTTGTCTCTTGGGCAGGCACGTATGCTGACAGTGACTTATCACGTGCTTTCAAGGTGCCATTAAAGTTTGTCGAGCTGACCGATGCTCTCTAAATATCTGAATAGTAGTTTCATGGCATTCCTCTATTGCGTGGCGCAGGGTAAAGGGCCCAAGACACAGTCAATTGATAAAGTTCTTTGGGTCAGCATAAGCATGAAATGTTCATAGAGCGCACGCTCTTGGGCATACGCTCGGCACTCAAACAAAATATGTTCGACAGTTTCTATGGAGCCACAGTTACTGCAGTATGGACTTTCGGTTTGACCGAAGCGGTACCGTAAGCTGTTTCCAAAAGCGCTGTTCAGTCGAAGACGATGGTACAAAGTTTCCAGATGTCGAGGAATTCTGTATGGGAGTCTTGTTCTTAGATGTGGGTCGATAGAGTAGAGGAAAGCATAATGATGAGTCGAAAGGCTCCAGAGCCTCTTGTTTTCTTCGGAAGCAAGTCTCTTAGCCAGCTGGCAAGCACCAGATTTAGTGAAATACACTCTAAGAAAAAAGAGAGTCAGAAGAGGGTCATGGAACCGTGACTCTCTTCGGGTGTCCACCTGACCCCTTTTGGAAGGTACAGGCAGAGAAAAAGAGTTCGCATTTGGGAAGGAGTCACTGGACCCTCCTGCAGCGCGTTTCGATTGGCTTCGGTATACGGAAGAGCCGCCGCATACGCCATACATATCGCGCGCTTGCCCTTTGGCGCCGTTGTGGCGCCTTGCTCGGCCACGCAGAGGGGGTTGGCGCCGGGGTGGCGCGCCGCTCTTCTCTCTCGTCGTCTCAGTCAGTCTCAGACCTCAGCACCTCAGGACCTCAGTCCCTCAGCACCCTCAGTGCGTTGCGTGGTTGTGTTGGATGCGCGTCTTCGGTGGTGTTGATGGTGTTGACGCCGGCTCCGTGCACGAAGTGACGCTTGGAGGGCGGAATATTCATGGAGCTGCAGACACCGACAACGGGTGCCAGTTAACGGTGAGTGTACTGCTTTCGTAGGTACTAATTATAGAGTTGTAGCTGGGCGTCCGCAGCAGCCTTGCTGAAGTTATCCGCCAGCCATTTCCAACAGCAGCCTGCGTCCGCGGGGCTGTTGCGTATGCCCAACTAAAGCTGTCAGTTAACGAGTTACCACCGTTATGCGCGTTGCTGTACAAGCTCCCATAAAGTGAGCGATGCAAACAATTATCGAGGGTCATTTCTTGCGATCGCACGTTGTGTCTGCACTACTGAAGGTGCAAGATGTCGTTTTGAGAGGCACTTTAGTCTACTTCATAATAACAGTTCCATCGACCTTGAGTGTGCAGCGTGCTTCCGCGCGTGGGAACGTTGTAGTGTGCACGTACCTCACAGGAGTACGGCCACTAGCGTGGGTTCGGACTTAGCGAGCCACAGGGTCGCGTCTGCCGTCGCCTCGCGTGAACTAGCGCGCCGCTGCACACACACGTTCGAGCGCAAACAAGGCGCCGAGCGTAGCGCGGCAAGTACACAGTACTGCTCTCGAGAACCGCAACACTTTATTGCCTGCGGCAACACCACAAAACGCAGTACAACGCCCGCTCCCAAAGGCGGCGGGAGAAGCAAAACAGGCTTAACCACGCCACGGGCGAAAGTACAACACAAAGGGTGCCGCTAGCACGTCTCCGCGGGCAAAAGGGCTCACGGCGACACGCCGCTGAGAGAAACGTTCCTTCGCGACTATGCTGCGTGCTCTCACGATCAGCGACCAAAACAGGGCCCGATCGCTCGAGCAAGGGCAAACTCCGCTCGCGTTGGCTTCGATAGATACGGTTTCGGCGTAGTAAGACCACGCGCGAATGCACCGCACCGCTCTTCAGCCTAGCGTTCGGAAAAGGACAACGTAAGGTAAGCGCTCGCCGCTGGCGCAAGGCACCGTAAGCGAACTTTGTCCGAGCGAGCCCAAACAAAGGAGCCGACGGACGGGAAAGAATATACGTGCTTACCCTACGAGGTCCAGAGAGTGTCTCACTCCCCCGCCGCGCGCAACGTCTCGCGAGACGCGAGCACGCGAGACTCGAATTGGGCCACCGTCGCGATCCGGCGCGGGGTGAGGAGGGTTAACGTCACCCCCGCTCGCCCAGCGCCGTAGGACGGCGGAGGAGGGGAGCGACATGATCGGACATGAGGATGGCAGAAATAGGCGAAAAACCCGCGCAATGGCGACGGGCAAGCCTCAATCCCCACACGTGAAAAAAAAAAAAAAAGCCTGTGTACATAACGCTCAGACGCACTATATATAATGGTTTTGTTGGCTTAAAGACGGTAGTTTGAGGTGCAGGATGTTACGGTGGCCTCCAGGACGTACGCGGTAGTCATTCAAGTCGGACACGCCTCGCCGGTAAGGCGAAAAAGCTAGAGACTTTCGACGGCGGCCGCAAAGCCGTGCACTTTTTCCTTCGTTTCTGTTTGCTGTTTTCGTGGTTTGCACACACTGCGATGACGTTGGGCGCTATAACAGAATCGAGTGAGTGTACGTGATTGTGGGAGTTATGTGCGCTAATTCTAGCATATGACATGTCTGATCTCGACGTAGACGGCGTACGCACGCGCTGGGTGTCGTTCGGGCCCTAGTACTCGCATCTGTTTATCTGAGTATTTAAGGATGGGTTACGTTTGTAAAACATGCGGTCAATAACCGCTCACGGCATGCCCCTGGCTTGCCGGAGGATGTGCTTTGTTGTTTGTTGTTAGCCTTTATTATGTCTGTATGAACCACTTATTGTTGTGTAGGTTTTGCAAACCTTTACTGCAATTTCATTTTCTCATCATAATATCACGTTTCGGCTTTTCAGATACCGTTTTTCATGGTGCTCACGCTGGACAGGAGCGACAACCTAGCAAGCCCACAAGTCTGATGCCTCAAGCCGTCACCACTTTTGATTTATTCTTAATCACAAGGAATAAATATGGAAAACATGAGGGCGATTTCTGCTGTTTTATTTAGCACCATATGACACTGTGCACATCACAGTCACACCATTTTAGTTGGCTATACTCATAGAAGCATGTAATGAGGAATACCCAAACTTCTTAACTGGAAATCACAGACCATCTTTTTCGCGCTTTCTATATAACTTTGCTGGAAAATATGTGTGTTTTGACGAGTTTTACTAAAATAATGCTAAAACTGAACTATTTTTTTTTCACAGTCGCTGGGCAGAACGGCAAGTATTATTGGTACTTGCTTAAAGTGAATACTCCACTATTTTCAACAGTAGTCGCGCAAAAGTAGAGCAAGGGTCAAATGAGTAGCATACTTGTGGAGTCGCTTGATGCTTCGGTGTGGGTCCCTTGACCCCCGTAGGAGTGTTACCGGCAAGAGTCGTCTGACTCCCTATAAATGGTAACGTGATCCTCCGGATGAGAGTCTTTCCACTCTTCCTAGAGGGTCAGGGGACTCTCCTAGAGCGAGCCGACGCTGACCCACCAAGAGAGTCACCGTGACTATTTAAAGAGAGTCCTATACGTGGCAAGTCAGAACTCTCCGAAAAGAGTCACGCATACTCTTTTTTTTCTTAGAGTGTAGGTTCGCCTATAATTTCGGTTTTGAAGTCCTTTGCGTGCCGCTTCATCCGCTTTTTCGTTGGCCAGAATACCGCAGTGAGCTGGTATCCACTGAAATGTGATACAGTTACCTATGGTAACAGCCAAGTGGTGTAAGTACGCTATATCAAATGAAATCGGGTGATGATTTGTTTTCTTTAAGAGGTTGAACCGTATCAGTAGCGCTCCCTTGGAGTCGGTGAAGACCACCAATCGGTTCGGCGTTTGACGCATGATATAGAGGACAGCTTCTTTGATGCCATGAAGTTCTATTGTCTTAGAGGATGTCCTCCGCTGTAGCAGATAAGATAGCATTTGTCTTGTGGAGGGGACATGGAGGCCATGGGATGAAATCTCCTGAGTAGTGGAGGCGTCAGTGTAAATATGAGTGTGCTGGGTATAATGTTCGGCTAAGTAGAGGAGAGTAGTCGGCAGCAGTGCGGCCTGTGGGATGTGTCTCATTGCTCCACTGATGCCTGGTACAAATGGTTTTATATCAAGAGGTGAAAGTGTCCAGGGAGAAAAATCTCGGAGGCAGTGTTTGCTGTGGCTGCCTAACAGCAGTAAGTTGCAGCATTTGCTCAGGGTTCTGAAATAGTACAGTATGCATGCCTCTAGCATTTCACCCTCATCATAATGCGACCACCGCAGCTGGGATCGACACTGTGTCTTTCGCGTGAGCATCCAAGCACCGTAACCAATATTAATGTGCCACAGCGGCGGGCAAAATCGAAATCTTCGTAGTGTTGTTGTCAACGTGCTTGCTGCGTGGCGTCAATGCAGGCCTGAGATGCTTGCTATATAATGACGTATAGTAGCTTTGAGCCTTGCTCTTTAGATGTTGCCAACTCGATTTTCTTGATTTATGGAACATTGGTATAGCCTGCCTGATGTCTCATCGTAGGGTTCAGGAAGCAGGAAAGGGCCAATTTACTCCTACCTATAACGATACACTGCTGTAGCAGCAAGTAAGCAGAATAATTTACGGGCATCACAGTTCTGCTCACGTATGCGGATCAGCTGACACACACATGCACAAACAAATCAATAAGGCTATGCGCACTGCAAAAAATGGTGAACGAGTTTCCTGGGATCATTTATCCAGCAGTTAGTAGTCATTGTTTTGTAGCGTTAGCTACACTGGCCGAGGCGGAGCAGTTTCGCGTGGCAGTACGAGAGGTGCAGTGACCTCGCATGCGCGAGGAGCAGTGACGTCACACAGCGCACCGGAGCCGCCGCCTTCGCCTCGCGCACCTCGCCGGTCTGCGCACTCCAGAAGAGTGACGTTATAGCCGTGGCAGACGCAGACGCGCCCAGCTGCTGCGCCTCCGTTGCGCAGTGGCCGTCTGACGCTGCGCCGGAGCCGCTTGATAGCGCCTCTCACTTTGCGCGCATACGCAGACGTATCAATCAGTGGGGGTATACAAAAAGTGGGGAGGAGGCGGAGGAAAAGAAAAACGGAAGGACAGGGAGGTTAGCCATTTGTCAGACCGGCTGGCTGGCGTTTGTCAGTGTGGTATAGCCACGGAGAAGGAGAGCGCAAATGCTGCTAAGCGGCGCAGAAAAGCGGAGAAGCTTGACAACCAAGAAAGGTATAGGAATAATCAGAGGAACCTTAGCTGACGCTACGTATATCCTGGCATAGCCGAGCTAAGCCACTGCAAATTTTTTCTCCGCCTCTTCTTGTACATGAAACGCTTCATCCGCTTTTTCATTGGCCAGAATACCGCAGTGAGCTGGTATCCACTGAAATGTGATACAGTTACCTGTATCACATTTCATGAATCATGAAATCATGAATGAGGCGATGATGGTACTCGGTGTACCATCATCGCCTCATTCACACCGAAGGCGGGGCGGCCAAAGCGGCAAAGCAGTGAGGCGGAAAGCGGGAAACCTCCTCTCCAGGCGGCGAAAGCGGGGCGGAAAACGAGGCGGCAGGTCCGATCGCTCTCGGACCAATTTTTTGCCGCTCGCTGCTACTCGCCGCTTTGCCGCAGCCAATCAGAACGCGCTGCGGCGGTGGCGCGGCGCTGGTGCGGGTGTCTCTTTGGGAGAAGCCGTGCACGTGATAGCGACACGTGCGCTAACGCGCGAGAGGCCCCGCCTCCTCGGCCGCGCGGGCAGCCAAGAGAGCCATGCGGTCTGAACAGGTACGCGCGCTCGCCGCCTCGCCGCCTTGAAAAGCCCGCTTGGCCGCTTTGCCGCCCCGCCTTCGGTGTGGTTCAGACAGCATGGCTCTCTTGGCTGCCCGCGCGGCCGAGGCCTCTCGCGCGTTAGCGCACGTGTCGCTATCACGTGGCACGGCTTCTCCCAAAGAGACACCCGCACCAGCGCCGCGCCACCGCCGCAGCGCGTTCTGATTTGGCTGCGGCAAAGCGGCGAGTAGCAGCGAGCGGCAAAAAATTGGTCCGAGAGCGATCGGACCTGCCGCCTCGTTTTCCGCCCCACTTTCGCCGCCTGGAGAGGAGGTTTTCCCGCTTTGCGCCTCACCTCTTTGCCGCTTTGGCCGCCCCGCCTTCGCTGTGAATGAGCCTTTATACAAGAACGCGACAAAGTAAACGGCTGACAAAGTCGCTGCAAATTGCTGACGTGTCGCCGTAATGTTCTAGGCTATCAGCATTTGATAAACGATACCCACCGACAACTACCGAGAGCGTTAGTCCACCTACCTTCAAAACACTACCGAACAGTGTCTGCCTTGCTGGTTGACACAGCCCGTGACAGCGCTGCAGCACTTACGTAGCAGTAGATAAGAAAAGCTGATACGCGTTTGCACTTCGCTAAAAAGCCAGCAGTGCAGGAGGATTGGCCATCGGAGATCACAGGCTCAAAAAAAAAACACTTCGCAGCCGCACTGGGATTTCTTCTGCGTCCGAATTCACGCCAGACGTTTACACGAACAGTGCAACAACATTTATTTTATCGTCGATGTTGTCCTTCGCGACAACCAGAATGAGCCACTCGGCACCAGTGTTGCGGAGTTGCCACTCCTGAATCATTCCACACTTTCGCGACTCCGGAATGGAATCGGAATGGAATTAGGTCTTTTTCCGAAAATATAGCACGTTTTCGCCTACGCGCTGTTTTTCAAACTTCAAAACATTAGTAAGTCAGAGCCTCGAATTTAACAATAAAGCAGTATTTTTAAAATGGCTTGGCTGATTACAAGCACGGTACATTTATAAGCAACGCGCCTACTACAAACCGATGCATAAGTTAGAGTACAAACAAATGCATTATACCAGCAGATACTGAAGGGAGAAACAAATTATCCGTGCGCGTTGGTTCCCATTGATACCCCCACACGAAAGTGGCGAATACTCTATGCACAGCCTGATATTTATCTTACGAGCAGTTTAGTACCTGACACACGTAAATAGCCTTTGCGACAAGGAAGACATTGCATACCTGCGCACAGGCGAACACAAAAAGTTCTCCTCACCCCATCCATACTTGCGAGGCGCGCTTGACAAGCGTGAGTGCTGACGAGCAGTGTGGCCCAGTGTTCCGTATGCGATGCAAAGGCACAAGGTGCCCGAGCGGTGCACTGTTCCAAGTAATCCCAGCAGATCTAGAGGGGTTTTTTTTTTCGTTAACCAAACGTTAGTTTTCTTCATATACACGACCGCTCCAGACGCGTGAGTCTTCTTGAACACTACTTTTGCCAGCATAAAAATACGCTATGTCGTAATTTTAGCATTAACACATTTAAGCTGAAACAATATTAAAACATCACCATTCCTTCAAACATGCTGACCATGCAAATACTAGGCAGCGGGAGAACTGCCCCTATATGGGAATCAATAAGGTGGTTGTACTACACGAGATATGAGAGTGTCAACAAGCGAGTACGGTGTGAGATCAGTGGCCACAGACTGCCACGCCAAAGAACCACCGGTACTTGTTCAACGTGAACCTAAATCTACGTACACAGGTGCTCTAGCACTTCACATTCCATCGAAATGCGACCTCCGTAGGGTGTAGAATCGGCACCCTGGAGCTTAACAACGCGACACTTTACCTGCTGAACTACCACGTCGGCTAGAAAGAACAGTGCTGCATGGCTTTCGCGCTGGCTTGCATGTAAACGCAACATTTATAACTCGTTTTCTGAGCTTGAAATTTCTTACCTTCTGAGACACCGCGGCGGGTGAGGTTAAAGTGAATCACTTGCTATTTATGAAGATACCGGACTATGGCACACATTGCTCACCGCAATTTCACTATGGAGAAAATCGAAACACCATGGAAGAAACTCGCCGGACGTCTCTTTGCAGTGGTGTCTCGCGGCGCCATCCTGTATTGAGACGCAACCGCTGAAAGCTTTCTTCTCCTGATGACGACGAAAGACGCTCCGAGATAGCACCCGAACACGCCCGCCTCTCTCGTACGTACCAGTTAATGGCAAACTTCATCTTCGTAACTTCACTGTTGAGCAAAACAATGTACCATGGAAGAAACACGCAGGACATTCGTTTTCAGTGAAGTCTCGCAGAGGATCATGTATTCAGGGGTAGCGCATCGCCA